>NW_026047665.1:0-156291 GCF_023864345.2 Schistocerca serialis cubense | reverse complement strand
TCTGTCGCGCCTTTCATCTTGACTGCTCAGTACAAACATGGAAACTCGCGGCAGGTATCCGATTCTGTTAGCCCACCTTGGTGCAGGGCTAGAAGCAATATTCACCACATTTCAGTATTGTCAAAACAGTTAGTAAGTGGAATAGTGTTTGCCTCTGGTCTGGAGAAGGAATAGGTGCTACTTGGTTCCATAGTGTCGTACATATTTATCGAACAAAAAAAAAAAAAAAAAAAAAAAATATATAGAGGAATTAAATTCACCGTATTCATCAGTCGAATCCACACTTCCACATCATAGACACTATAAATTTATTTCGTCTTCATTCACGATGATAGTTCCAATGTCATAGACCCAGTTAAGTGTTTTGTTTAATTATGAACGCTTTGGCAACTGACCAACGGTGCATGCTTTCACTAATACCGATTCTGTAGGGTCTCATACGTTGCTCCATAATAGCGTGACAGACACACTTGTCACAACATTTATGCGGTTACCGCTCTACTAGAGAACTTTTTGTAATCAGAAAACATATTGCACGTCTAATTCCGTACTGCCTCGTTATACGTGTCACATTCCTTTTACATAGTTACTGTCTACTGAACTTTAAAGTTACAGATCGCTACCAACGCATTCTGACATCTTGCCATTGTTAGAACATCCTACGAACGATTAAGTGTACTGGACTCCTGAGAATTGGAACAACATTCTGTAACGCATCGACTCGCATAAACTGGGCGGAAAAACTATTTCACCAAAAGCGTAGGGCACAAAGAGAGCGTCAAACGAAGGAATGTGAGTATAGAAAATACAGGTGGCAGTTAAACATTTAAGGCGCTGCGGCAGCATGAAAACGGTGGTCAGTTACAACATTTTTCCATACATACTCCTGTTAATTAAGTGGTGCCTCATTTTTCACTTTTTTAAATATACTCAAACAAGAAACACGGGCATGTGATTGTCCTCATTTCTGAACAAGTATTGTCTCGTTCGTCAGCTGAATGCGATACACGCGTTTGTGACGCTTGAAATTTATCTTGTTCTCGCCGTGACGACTGGTTAGTGCAAACATTCTGTTTATGTATACGTTTTCTGTAAAATACCTATCATTTTGAACAAGGACCTCAGTGTGGCAGATTTCAATTACGATCCCGTAGTGCTGAAAATATGCATTTACGACCCTTAGTTGCCATACACGCATTCCTATGTTTCATGCTGTCCTTCCGCCCTGCATTTTTGTTTCTCCACGCCCTGTATAACGGTGCTGGATGGCAAACCTCGCTCAAACAGCAATGTTTAAATTAGTCGCTTCATACGTTCGTTACACGTATGTCACTGAATGACACCAAGCCAGCTTGTCCGCCTATATTCCGCCACGTCACTGGAAAGCCAGCACGCGATCCTCAAATCACGAAACCAGCACCAGATTCGCACGGTGACACCGTACTGGTTGTAAGCACATTCGGACATTAATCGCAATTGCAGATCATAGTAATGTAGGAGCCGAGTTTATCTTTCCGTTAATTCTCCGTCTCCCGCAGACCACAGAGCTCTGTCGCTGCATCAGCGGTCGATTGTTGCTGCTGGCGCCACGGAATGATGGCAGTTAACATTCAGAGTTTCTCCGGAGTAACTGGGGATTCTGTTAAAGGAATGAAAACAGAAAGAAGTAACGAATGAGCCAACTCGAAATCAAACACTACGTTTCTGGTAGTTTAATGCGATGACAATTTTGAATGATAACTTTCGTGATGCGATTGAGTTACCAGCAATTACAGAAACCCAGGTTTTAAGTTGGGCCCTCCACAGACAAACTCACTATAGTTATCGTCCGTGCCAAGTTTCATTTTACACACAACGGAATTACACTATTTATTATGACCTACACATAACCTAGCCTGTAATTCATGACGAAGTTGACTATTTCCTACTACCACTCTCGTATTTTTTTTAGGTAAGGAATTAGCAAAATGCTCAGACGAGAAAGCAGTCTTGCGTCTGTCACGCAATCCTCCTGGAAACAATTCCTCTATCCAGAGCATTTCTTTCTCCGACAGAGGAATGATTTTACAGTTACCTTTGCATGTAATTCATACTTTACTGTATAAACTGAATATTTAGTAAAAGGGCGAACCGAGTTAAGTACTGCATAGTGTGAATGAATGCTGCGATTTTCCAACAAAGAACAACAGGCACAAAATACTGAGACTCGGCTACAGATGTCTGCCATCACCGAGCTGCAGTGGCAGCTGAGTCATTCGTGAAATCTTAATGGCGGCCACGGCTGCCGAGGCTCGTCCACGGATGCAGCAGCAGCCCACAGTGTGGGGTGACGTCACAAGGCACCCCTGTCTCCAAGACAACGCACGACGTGTTTTGCTGTATGTAATCACTTGTTTCTCTTTATCGAGCATTTCCATACTTACTCACCTTTGAACTCCAGTATATTTTCTCGGTATCAATACAATCAATTTAAACGCTCTGTATAATACTTTTTACGAGCGGCACGAGTATTAACAATTTTACATTCAATTTTGTCGGGCACTTGTTCGTTATTTACTGTATTTCCTCATTCTAAACCCAGCGTCAAGCAAATTACGTTCACCTCTGAAACTTGGTCCGCCTTTACAAGGCACATCTCTAGTAGTATTAGGTGCTTAACACGTCTGTATGATTTGCGTGCAAAATTTGATCTTCTACGCAAAAGGCAGACGTCATTTCGCGTCTGCTGCCAGTTGTAAGATGCATTCAAGTAACGTGTCCCACTCACTGACCAGTTACGCCGATTTTAATCTGTCCACCCGGTGCCATAACGCCGCCCACAGATTTCTGGGTAGTCCTCCTACGTAACAGAACTTTTCCGCTCTTTGCCTCCCGCTGCTGTCGATGTAGTTCAGATTTTCCGTTTCAAGATCCGCCAGACAGTCGATCGCTCGTAACACGCGGTCCGCGACCGCATTCTCTGAAGACTGCCGCCGGTTGTGAATTTGGCTCTTTCTCCATTCAGATGATGTATCTTCCAGCGTCGCACCTAACTGCTTATGCCTCTTGTTACTCGATGCTACGAATTGTGCCCCTTTACCTGAACAACTAAAAGAAAATTAATGCCACGTATTATTTTGAGTAGTTGAAAAGTACACTTCGTAGGCAATATACTTGCACCTCACATTGAAATCAATTTTTTTTCCTCTCAGGAAAAAGAAAAGATGTTCCGGGGAGTGTTGGAATGTGACGAAAAAAACAGTATTTATTTCCATTCTTTGCAAAAGAAATACGAAATATAAACTTATTTTATGTTTTAATATGCTACTACTTATTTGACAGCGCTGAGCAACGCTTCGCTCCAGAACGAAAACAGTCTGAAATTTATTCTACGACTCCTGACTGCGTTATACGATATTCTCTGGTGCTGTGTGGAGGCGAATTTGGAACCGCAGGCGCCTGTTTCTCTGGTGTGGCGGTCTTGTCCGCTCACAGTTATCTCATTTTATCTTCTGTCATACATATAGGCTACAGGCCTCCCTCGTTTCCACTACAAGAGATTTCGATGTACGGATGTTCTGTTTTTATTTCTTGGAAGTGCGTGATTCGCACCCGAATCAGCGGTATACGGCTGTGATGGCGCCCCGTGTTGCAGAAGAAGGTAACTGCGAAAGGAGTTACAGAGGATGCAGTGTCGTCGATGGCCGACAGATGGCAGCATGCGACTTCCCGTGTTAAGCTTTGATATAGGGAATATGCCCGTGAAACGGAATACACAGTGCGAAAAAGATGTATACGGGCTCCATTGTGTATAATATGGACATTGAAATTCTGATACCTTTTTATAGTAAATTATAAATGTCGAACGGAGGAGAATGTTTAGCGTAAAAATAAAATTTTTGAATCACTTGTGTTTCCGTTTCGAGAAAGTAACGGAATGTTAATAATCGCTTCCATTCTGTCAAACAAATATAAACGTTATTTAACAGTTCTACACACGGCTAACGAATGTGCTTTCCATAAACCGAACTGCCGCTACCGCTTCTGGTTCGTCATGTAAACGCTATCATATCGACTCCCGAAACATGGTCACCGGTGCCGGATTTCTTGCTGTATTTCGAGGGAAAAAAACACTACCACAGCATTCCATCATTTTACGGTTTTAAGCACTTTCATTTTATCGAAGAATTGAGACTGCGGTCAGCACCCTGGTCATGTGTGATGATGTGTAACAGTGCAGGATGACAAAACCCCGCCCAACCGCCACTGCTTACGTTTGCGTTTTCTCACACACGTCAGTGACTGACTACCAAAAGGGACGCCACTCGAACGCCAGCACGGGTTACACAAAATCGTAAAACCAGCGTCGCATTCGCATACTGACACGGTACTGGCGTTGGGCACTTTTAATCGCGGTTGCAGATCGTGGAAAGATAAAGCTGAGTTTATTTTTCCGTTAATTCTGCGTCTGCTGCAGCCCACAGTGCTTTGTCGCTGCCCCAGCGACCTATTGTTGCTGCTGGCGCTCCACAATGTCGGCAGTTTATCACTTGCTCGCTGACAATGGCGGTTTTATGGAGAAAATGAAAACGGAGATATTATAGTAAATGCACAACCACCAATCAAACTTTACATGTAAACGATAAACCTTTAAACGATAAACATCGTCGGTGGGGCACACATAACTATATGTTGTCCATTTAAACCCTCATTTACAGTTAGGCCTTCCACACACAAACACGCAAAACTTATCATTCTGTCCAATCGAAATTACGCATCGCATTCCTCAATGAAAAATACTACTCACTTCCACTAATCACTTGTGGCGTCGTGCTTGCGTGACAGTTCCACCTCCCTGTAGCAAACGATTGTCTGCTATATTAAACACTGTCCGCATATAAAAGCATTTCAATATTTTCGCAATAGTAATTGACGAGCTAAAAAGGTTTTTCGTCTTGTTACTGCTTAATTATCATGTCGGCATTCACAAACGTTGTGTGAGCTCCCTGTTAACAGGGATTGATAATGTTTTATCGCTCTGAAACAGCGGCTGAAACTCGTATGCAGACGTAGAAACTGAATCGCAAAAGTTGGCGTTCGTTCCAACAGAAACTACCCATGACACTGGTCGCTAGAAAATGATATTAACTTATATAAGCGAGAGTAATTTCCATAGCCATTGTCTTCGTAAAGCTGAATGTTTTGTAAACTCACCATCGTAATTAGTTCAAAGGCTTTCGTTTCTTCAGCAATACGTAAACGAACAATTACAGAGACTTGGAACCGTGCCGTACTTTCGTTACAAATGGGAACGGAGTGTACCGCAGCTACATTGCCCTGACACTCGCTTTTCGGCGTTCTTCGCCGGATTAGCCGCGAATAACAAACCGAAGTTGGGACGAATCTCTCCGTCGCCTCTTTCTGGACCAGCCGACTACAGCCGTGCTGGCAAACAAGGTGTCGATGTCTGCGACGCTGCTTCCACCACGGGTTAAAAGTTATCAAGTCTAGGAGAGCCTCTGCAGCTTCCCAACGCTAAGGCAGCAGCCGCCGTGACGGTACAAGTTACTGCTGCACACTCTCGTCTCTGCGGCCTGTCTTCTCACGGAGCAGATGTTCCTTGGTTTTACCTGAATATAAATAACGTAAGTAATGTTGCCAAAACACTAAGGCGAATATTTACATTTATTACTAACTGTTTTCTCGCATTATCGTCCTAAGCATATTCAGGTTTCCTAATACCCTCACTGTTTTCACATGTGTTTGTGGCCGCCGGCAATCAAATGCGCCATTAGCAGTGCAGGAAACTCACCGTCGTCAAACCAGCATCGGAGAGAAATTTGCTTACCGAGAAAGCAACTTGTGAAGGTTTCCATCTATTCTAGAGCCGACACAGCTTGGCCTGTTGTTGACCGCACTAAGAGAAGACATGTGGCACTCGAAAAAGACCGTCGTTTTAGGAAGTTAAGGAATTTCAAGGGCATACTTTTTGTTTGGCTCTAGCTTCAATACACTCTAAAATCGTCTCAGAGGTGTTTATGTTACCGTCTGCAACTCTGTCGCTTACGTATAATTAATCTGGCCTAAACTTGTGTTTTAGGAGCTGACTGCTTGACATGTTTTGCTTAATTTGGCACCTTCCATTGCGACGTGGTGCTGTGGCCCTTTACATATTCGGCCACACACTAAAAGAGTGTTACAATTGTCGTGATGATAATGGATAGAGAATGAGTTGTTGTTATTATTGTATCTCGTATTATCGAGAGCTTAGTGCGTAGCTGTGCAGTCTCTTTGCGACAGTACTTCATTAACTAGAGACCACGGCCGTAGTTACTTGCTCGTACACCACAGTGACGTCATAACATCCACACTCGCGTCTCATTCATTATGAACGGCTGCGCACTGCCACATATGCTAGCCCTGAAATCGGGTGAGCCCGGCCTTTTTGCTTCTCACTAGAATAACACGGTAACTACTCTCAAAAGAGCCATGCATTTCTGGACAGACGATTTTTTCCATTTAATACAACTTTTCTTTTACTACAGGTATTAACACACTTGGAAAGCGTGTAATCGGCGGATATCTGTCCGATCGTGTTTAACTCACTGGGCTACAAGCGCAAAACGTGTACGCCTCACGGCTTTGTCTTCGCCTCCATAAACGGATTACGTGACGTCTGTTGCCAACATGCTGATTTTATTCCTGCTGCGTCTTCATATCTCGAATTTCTACCGTAGTCGGTTCCACATTCTTGGTATATATTAAAACAATCGCGCGATTTATTTGAATGACCACGAAAACTAATGTTGTCATTTTTATGTCCTCTTCTTAAACGTACTATTCGTCGTGGTTCAACAGTCGACATCGCAAAGCTGTACCACAGATCGGCGCGATTTGTATATCTACGAGAATATCTCGAAGCGATTGCCCAATATGGGACAAACACAACTGCCACGACATTTGCGATGATACAATTGCTCTCTACTATTCGAATCTCCGATTTCTTAGTAACATACTTGCGTAGGGAAGCGTATCTGGTACTCAGTCCGTTTCCGTGATCGTCAAATAGTAGGACAGCTACTATTAATTACATAGAGCAGTCTCTGCAAACGGATCTGCTATTAGCAGTTCCGTCTCATCACGCGACCTCTGCGATATCGATCCTGGAAATGTGCTTATAACCACAGCCAGCCTCTCGCTTACTGACGAGGGCTACGGCAAACTGTGGCCGGAGACAAGACACTCCCTAGCTCTGTGCAGAGCGGTGTGTTTTTACTCTTTGAGAAGTATTGTCGCCGTGCCTAAACGCCCAAAGCTTTTTGGTGAAATGTGTTTGCAGCAGTGTCCATCTCGCACTTCTTTTCACAACGAGCGTAATCCTGATCGCTCAAGAAATCAGCTGTGAACGCTTCAATGGCCGAGCACGAGACTTTTCAACGTTCCTCTACTTCCAATCTCCTCTTCACCCTCCACTACATCACGACTCCACTGGCGTCTGCTAGGATTCCGTACTCTCCATCATCTGTTAATGTCTCCACCTCGTATTACGCAAAGACTGATAAGTTTGCTTCGTGAAGGAGAGCTGTATTGCAGAGACCACGCGTGTAATAATTATGAAGCTCAGGACATCGACGTTTGCTCACTCTGGCAAAACCGATTACTGTTTAACATGTAACCCAATGATTAAAACGGTTTCCGAAATTTTCCTCCCCTGAATGTTGTTTCCCGTGTAGTCGTCGTCTCTGTCGTGTCGTTCATCCTGACTGCTCAGTACACACATGGAAACTTGCTGCAGGTGTCAGATACCTACATGGAGGATTTGAGGCAAATTTCACGACGTTTCAGTACAGTGAAAACCGTAAATAAATAGAATGTAGTTCGCCTCTGCCAGGAGAACAAATCAGGGCAACTCGGTCTCGTAGGCTACTGTGTCGCAGGGATATATCGAGATACGGAGAGCATCTGATATCACACTATTCATCGGTCTCTGAGTCATCACTTCCACATCACAGAAACTATAAAATTAGTTCGTCTCTATGATAGGAGCAATGCGACCAACGCCATTAAAAGTTGCGTTTCATTTTCAGTCCATAGGGAACTGGGGAACTGACCAATGGTGCATTGTCTCTCTCGTTCCATTAATACCGACGCTGTAGGGGCTCATAATATGTTGCCCCATAATAATGTGCCAGACGCTTTTCTCACCACATTTATACATTTACTACTTGCTTAAACGTTTCGCATTTCCTTTCACGTACTTGCCGTCTACTAAATTTTATAGTTGTATATCGCTACCAACGCATTCCGTCATTTTGTTGATTCCAGCACTTTCTATGGAGTCGTGAGAGTTCGACTATCATTATGTCACTTGCTACGACAGGCTTACTTAATTAAGTGGTGACTCATTTTTCATTTACTTTGACCTTTTTAAGACATCTTCAAGTATTAAACATGGACATGCGATTGTCTTCATTTCTAAGGAAATGTTGTGTGGTACGTCGCCTAAGTATGATGAACGTGTATGTGATGTTTTAAAGTTTTCTTCTTCTCATCCTGAAGACTGGTTAGTCCAAAGACTGTGTTCACCCGTACATTTTCTATAAATTACCTTTCATTTTGGGTAAAGAGGTCTCCATGTCAGATTTTAATTACACTCCTGTAGCGCCGAAATTACGCATTTGCGGCTCTTACTTGCGGCACTCAAATTCCTACGATTCGTACTGTCTTTCCGCCCTGCACTTTTGGTCAAATTGTTTTTCCGCACCCTGTATAACATTCCTGGATGGCAAACGTCGCTCAGCCAGCACCGCTTAAATTATTCACTTTTTACAGACGCTGCACGTATCTCACTGAATGACACCCAGCCAGGTTGACCGCCTACATTCCGCCACGTCACTGGAAAGTAGCACGCGATCCACAAAATCACGAAACCACTACCAGATTCGCATGGTGACACCGTACTGATTGTAAGCACACTCAGAGATTAATTGCAAACGCAGATCGTAGTGTGTAGAAGCCGAGTTTATCTTTCCGTTAATTCTGCGTCTCCTGCAGACCACAGAGCTCTGTCGGTACATCAGCGGTCGATTGTTGGTGTTGGCGCCACGGAATGATGGCAGTTAGATTCAGGCTTTCTCCGCAGTAACTGGGATTCTATTAAAGAAATCAAAACAGGAAGGAGTAACGAAAGCGGCAACTGGCAGTCAAACAGTACGTTTCTGTTCATTTAATGCGATGACAATTTTGAACGATAATGTTCGCGATGCGATTGAGTTACCAGCAATTACAGAAACCCAGGTTTTATGTTGCGTCCACCACAGACAAACTCACTAAAGATATCGTCCCTGCCACGTTCCTACGAACTACGCACAACTGAGCCTGTAATTCATGACGCAGTTGACTATTAATTTTACTAGTCCCGTATTTTTCTTAGGTAAAGAATGAGGAAAATGCTCACACGTGATAGAAGTGTTACGTCTATCATGCAATCGTCGAGGAGACAATTGCTCCAGCCTGAGCAGAAATGCCCTTCATGTAATTTATATCTTTCTTTATAAACTGAACATTTAGTAACAGGGTGAGCCGAATTACATACTGCATAGTGCGAATAAATGTTTCAATTTTTTGAGCAGTCGTGATAAAGAAGAACAAAATACTAAGACTTGGCCACAGATGTCCGCCATCATAGGGCTGCAGTGGCAGCTGAGTCGTTCCTCAAGTCGTAATGGCGGCCACAGCGGCTGAGGCGCCACGTCGCGCCCCTGTCTCCGTAGAGCACGCGCCACGTGTCTCGCTGTATCCAATCATTTATTTATCTTTATCGAGCATTTCGACAGTTTCTCACCCTTGAACACCTATGTATTTTCTCGGTATCAGTATAATCAATTTAAACGCTCTGTATAACACTTTTTTACGAGCGGCATGATTATTAACAATTTTACATTCAATTTTTGTCTGGTTATCCGTTTGTTGCCGACTTTCCTCATTCTACACTTAGTAAACGTCAAGAATTTTTGCTTGTACGTTTCAAAGTTGCCCCACTATTACCGGGTACATCTTTAGTAGTATTCGGCGCATAACATATCTTTATAATTCATATGCAAATTCCGATCTTCCACGAAAAAGACACATGTCAATCCGTGTACCTGGTTAAGAGAAACATTGGAGTCTCTCCCTACTCAAGCCAGCGAACTAATGTCCAAAACTGTGAGCACAGCGTAATACTGCGTCTGCCGCCAGTTGTCAGACGCATTCCAGTATCCTGTCCCACTCACTGACCAGTTACGCAACTTTAATCTGTCCACACAGTGGTATTTCGCCGCCCACAGATTGCTGGATACTCTTCCTATGTATGAGAACTTGTCCGGCCTTTGCCTCCCGCTACTGTTGATGTTCAGATTTTCCGTTTCAAGATCTGCCAGTTAGTCCGTCGCACTCAACACCTGATTCGCGACCGCTTTCTCTGAAGACTGCCGCCGGTTGTTACTTTAGCTCTTTCTCCGTTCTGATGATGTATCTTCCAGCGCCGCACCTAACTGCTTATGTCTCTTGTTCTCCATGCCAGGAATTGAAACTTAGTAGCTCAGTTGGTAGCTCAGATGGTAGAGCACTTGCCCGCGAAAGGCAAAGGTCCCGAGTTCGAGTCTCGGTCGGGCACACAGTTTTAATCTGCCAGGAAGTTTCATATCAGCGCACACTCCGCTGCAGAGTGAAAATCTCATTCTGAATGTGGTTTGCCTCTGATCAGAAGAAGAAATGAGGGCTACTTGGTTCCATAGGTTAACGTGTGGGGGGAGTTGATATGGCGGTATTCATCGGTCTCTGTCATCACTTCCACGTCACAGAAGCTGTAAAAATACTTCACTTAGGATCATAGGAGCAATGGGACCAACACAGTTAAAAATCGTGTTTTATTTTCAGTGCTTTGGGAACTGACCACCGGTGCACTGTCTCTCGTTTCATGAATACCAATGCTGCAGGGGCTCATATGTTGCTCCATAGTAACGTCACGGAGGCTATTGTCACGACATTTATACATTCACCACTTCAGTTGAGGACTTTTTGTGATCAAGAAACGTATTTTACATCTTACATTCTAGCTACATGGTTAAACGTATCGCATTTTTTCTATTAAATTTTAAGGTTATACATCGGTACCAGCGCATTCCGTCATTTTGCCGTTTCCAGCACTTTCTATGGACTTCTGAGAAGTTGACCATCATTCTGCCATGTCTTGTGTCACATATACAGTGTGTGAGAAAACAGTCTGACCCAAAGTGTAGGGCAGAGAGACAGCATTAAAAAAACCAATCCGAGTATAGGAACTAGAAATGGCTGTTGAATATTTACAGCGCTATGCCAGCATGAAAACGGTGGGCAGTTTGAACATTTGCTGCGACACACTTAACGCTAAGTAAGTGGTGGATCACGTTTCCTTTACTTTGTCCTCTTGAAGACATGTTGAAAAATAAATCATGGACATGTGATTGTCTTTATTTCTAAAGAAATGTTGTCTAGAACGTCGGCTAAGTATTACACACGTGTATGTGATGCTTTGAGTTTTTCTTGTTATCGTGCTGAGAGTGGTTAGTCCATAGACTGTGATTACACTTACATTTTGTGTGAATTATCTTTCATTTTGAGTAAAGACGTCCACATGTCAGATTTTAATTACGTTCCTGTAGTTCCCAAAATACGAATTTTCGACCCCGAGTTGTTGTACTCAAACTACTAAGTTTCACACTGTCTTTCCGCCCTACACCTTTGGTCAAATCGTTTCTCCGGACCCTGTATAACGATGCTGGATGGCGAAACCCTGCTCAACCAGCACTGCTTAAATTGTTCACTTTTAACGTACGCTACACACACGTCACTGAGTGACTCCCACCCCGGTCGCCCGCCCATATTGCGTCGCGTCACTGGAAAGCCAGCACGCGACACACAAAATCACGAAACCAGCATCAGATCTGCATAATTACTCTGTACTGATTGTCAGCACATTTAGACGTTAGTCACAAATACATATGGTAGTAATGTAGAAGCTGGACTTATTTTTCTGTTAATTTTCTGTCTCCTGCAACCGACAGAGCTTTGTCGCTGCGTCAGAGACCGATTGTTGCTGCCAGCAGCGCGGAATGTTGGTGGTTTTAACTCTCCCGCGATTAATGGTGGTTTTGTGAAATAAGCGAAAACGGGAGAAGAATTCAGATGCAAGTGTTCATCATCGAAATGAGAGTGAATCCCTACTTGACGCATGTCTACCCACAGCAAGAACTCGCGTAGGTGTGTGTCCTTCCCCACATGTGAATCACAGCCCTAGTCGCTGGCCAGTTGTACCACTGTAACGCACATTCGTGGATGGCCTTCTGTCACAGCTGCCTCCAGCTGATGTTACGCTACACCCCCGAGAGGGAGGCGATTGAGTGAAAAAATCTCCCGGTAAACATGTAAGGAAATCGTAAAGAAGTACCGTCAAAACGTTTTTATCGAAGCCAAATAACTCAGTGCTGCTGTTTTATTACGCTCGCGTGGATCACACGCGTCGTGCGGAATACGTGGGACGGTAAGAGCTGGAACGTATTTACACTCCATGGTTTTGAAGACGTATAATGGACAGAAAAATTGCTCTAGAGCCAAGGAGAAACCTTAGTCGTGTACGTAGAATTAGCGAATATGTTGTCACCAAGCATCGCTTATGATGACGTAATTAAAAAGTTGACAGCATCATTTCTTTGTATCGATGTGTTAAATGGTAACAGATAAGAAAGGATTCCTCGAATGCCTTTACACACTGCTCATGATAGGAGGACGACTGCATTCGAGTCAACAATTAATTCACTGAGAAGGCAAAGAAATGGAAAAAGCTTGCGTCAGCGATATTATTCTGTCGTGTAGCTGGGTGGCGCCTATCGCGAGAATGAAGTCCGCCAAAACTTTGGTTTACGATGCCTGACTTCGTTATGTGCTCCCCGCTGGCGTACGTGAATCTGTGAACACACACCGGGCTTCATGTGTTAGACCGTAGAGATACACGTATACACGGCGCCTGCATCTATCCTTCCCGTGTTGTGGTTCGAAACCAAATGGATTAGACGGTTGCACCATCTGCAACTGCAATCAGGTACTGACTTCAGCAACTGATCTTGTTGCATTAGTATCACTCATTTGGTAATTCAATTAATCTACTTTCTGCAAGATTCGCGACGTTAATGCGATAACTGTCCTTGTTACGTTTGGCCATGTGGAACGACAGCAAACGTTTCAAAAACTGTCCTGCCAACTCTTTATTTTCACAAATGACAGAATTACAGGAATGCGACCAATTTCTCTTCTTGTTGGGCTGTGGCTCATTCAGCTGGCCTCTTCCACAGAATCGGTTGGCGGGAATCATATAGTTTTCTGGCCATTTCCTCACGACTACGTCTCATGTGTGGCATTATGCTTTAAGAAGTGACATCCGTAACGTCCTATTTTTACACGGAATAAAAACCTACGACTTGTGCTTTATCTAGTACAAATGACGAACCAATATCGAGATAAGAAGAAAACGTTGCTTGTAGAGTAAATTCATAATAGTAGGTTAGAGATTAACTCTCTGTCGTGTCAAAAATTTTCGCCATTCGTAGAGTTTCAGAAATGACGACCGACTACAGCCAACATCCCTGCTTTCATCCAACCCAAGGATTTTGGTAAATGTTTGCCGCGTAGCGTGTGCTTTTGTCATTTGGGTTGAAATTCTCCCATTTGAAAGAGTGTCCAAACATTCCTGAGTGATCCGTCAGTGGGCAAACTGTAACGACTTTTGTTTCACGTGTCTTTGTGATGGTCGGCAAGCGCGGGAACTCACCGGTCAGCCCAGCCCTAGAAACGCATATGCAGATGTGTAGTCATACTGTGGAAAATTTACATATGTTCCATACGCATGGCGTTCCATGATACACAACCGTGACGTTATAACATCTACACTCCCGTCCTGTTTATTACGAGAGATTGTCACAACCCACATACGCAGCCCTACCTTATCCTCTGTTCACCAAGATGATACGTTCAGTGTTCCAAAAGATTCCTCCGTGTTAACGTTGTAGTTGCATCTTCCTCCGCAAAGTAGTTCTGCGACATCTCACACATTCCGGCCACGTATCAAATCAATATCAGAGTTGCCTTGATGACGACACAGAGTAAATTACTCATTAATATCTGCTTCTACAAAACGCGTTGTGCACTCTCCGTAGTGTTTAAATGGTCCTTACTAGAAGACTGTAGTAGAAACTGGCGCCAGTCATACATGTACGTAATCTTTGAAAACTGTGACCCAATTACGGGAAACACAGTTGCCGTACTAGAACCACTGTCTACTACTAGAATTTTTAGTTTGTCATTGATACACTGACTTTGGCGTAACAAAGCGTCTGTTGTACTCAGGAGATTTGCGCGAATAATGCATACTACGGCACTTCTGTTTCTTTCAGACCGATGCCTCGACGTAAACATCGAAACTTCCAGTTGCTATTAAAGTTTTGGAGCCAGTGAAGATGTGGTTCTGGAGGAAGTATTTTGCTGCTTTCAGTTTAGTCAGTATTGGTAACATTTGAAGCTACTTTGTCTTCTGGTCAGAAGAAATTGATAGCACCTCTCGGTTCCGGCAGATTATACTTTACCGTTCCTGCACGTACAACCACCACGTCACACAGTGTGTGTTACTCTTGTGCCGTAGCTTTATAGTGAGAGCAGAAAGGAGAAAAAAAGACAGCTGATATCAGTACATTTAACGAAGTCATTCATTTCTGTGTACGTTATTCACCTCTCGCTGTGTGTCCTGCTCTGTTTAGGAAAGGAGGAAGCGCCGGTAGCAAACTTTTGTCAACGGCTGAATCTGGAGGTCGTTCGTACTAGCGAGGCGATGAAGGCATCTGCGAACTAAGGGTAAATCTGTTTAATTTATTTTATTTCATCGCATAGGTGAACGGACTGAAACAGCATAGTGTGGTCTCCCCTAATCCACAGAAGATACGATAAGAAATGTTACGTTCTTCCGATTAATCTACAGCTAAGAAAAACCTTCAACTTCTCATCGTAATCGCAGTTCCTTCCAGTTCACCGCCCTGTAATTCGTCAGAATCAGATGAACGGACAATTTAAATCACACAGTGTTTACAATAAACTGTTGCGCCTAAAATTCCGTTACAACGGGGAACGGAGTGGCTCGCGACGGCATTCTTGCGTCAGACGCTGTCCGTGCTCTTGTCGAGTTGAACTTTTGTATCTGTTCAGGATTACATTAGAAAGATTCGTCTCCTTTACTTCGGCTCCACATCACTGTCGTCGTGCTGCCAGACGAGGTGTCGACGTCTGCGACGCCGCTCCCCCACGTCCGGACGCAAATGATTCGATGACCTGCTCCGTAGAATAGCCGCTGCACAAATTGAATTTTTTTTTCCTGGGAAATCTGATTTTTGCGGCATCTCTGACGACAGAAAAATGTGAAGCCCTTTTCTTATACAAAAGTCTGTATTGCTATATTTTTTGTTGGTAACAGTACTCTAAATATTTTTACGTAAAACGCTAGGCAAAGTATTACACTTAGATGAGGCAAGTGGCAAACGAGGGAAAGTGTTAGAAATATGGCGCGCTTCCCAGAATTGACTGTTCCCTTCGCTTCAGTTGTGTTACACATATTCAGGTCTGGGGAGGGCGTCTCTTGCTGATACACTGTGGAGACGTCGCAACATCGACACTCGCGAGTCATTCATTACCGACGATCCTGCACTGGCAAACACGCCACGCCTGTAATCGAGTGACCCTGGCCTCACATTCTTATTACTAACGTACTGAAGAAACAATTTCTTTCCATTTCAATGTGTCTCATTTTTGCTCTACTATGCGCTCAATACACCTTGAAAACGTAAACGGCGGACATCTTTCCGACTGGTTTCAACTCTGCTAGCTACAGCTGCCAGCTAATATAATTATTAATCGCTCTGTCTGCTGATTGTGCAAATGGACCGCGCGAGCCCAGTAGACGACATGTTTACATCGCTGTGACATCTTCTTTCCGGAAATGCTGCTGTGGTCTCCTGTACATTCCGGTCGTGTATAAAAACAGGCCAGTACCCGTCTTCTTGACAATGTGGAAACACGTAAAGTTATCCTTTTTGTAACCTGTTGTCAAGTATGCCGTCCATTCTCTATCGTGTTTGAATAGTGGGTACCACAAAGCCGTAAAAGAAATAAGTGCGCAACCTGTATCTACACTTAGTTCACAACCGTGCACCAGTAAACGTAACTTTTGTCGCTCAGTACAGCACCTTCCAACGCTTTAACGGACGTGGATACTTTTGAACACCCGTTTATGTGCCACCTCCTCCTGCTCCCCATGTTTTCACTGGCGTCCGTAACAAGTCCGTACCCTCCACCATTTGTTAATGTCTCCTCTCGATATTAGGGGAACGCCGAAAAGTTCGCTGTACCGAGGATAGTTGCATTGCAGAGGCTATGAGCGTAAATGTTATAAAGCTCGCAAAATAGAGGCTTCTTCGGACTAACGTTTCATATGCAAACATGACTAGAGAAAATCAGTTGCCCAAAGTTTCGTCTTGTGAATGTTGTGTCCCGTGTGAACGTCATATCTGTCGTACCGTACACCTTACCTGCTCAGTAACCAGGCTAGGTGTTAAATCACAGAAAATATTAAATTCTGGTCGAGGTCTACGTGGTTCCATAGATTGTTGTCCACATGTTTCAGATGTTTATTGAAATACAAAGAGAAGTTAATATCGCCCTATTCAACAGCCTCTGAGTCATCAATACCGAATCACAGACGATAAAAAAGAGTACCGCCATTACTCACGTTGATGGTAACAATGTGACCAACGCAGTTAAAAATTTTGCTTCGTCTTCAATGCTTTGGCAGTTGACCGACGGTGCATAGCCTCTACTTTCATTAATATTGACTCTGTGCGGTCTCACGTGTTGCCCCATAATAGCGTGACTGATACGCTTGTCACGACACTTGTACATTTACTACTTTACCTGAGGACATTTTGTAATCAGGAAACGTATTTCACATCTATTTCCTTAGCGCCTTTGTTAAACGTATCATAGTTATCATCCACTGAATTTTAAAGTTACAAATTGCTTCCATCGCATTCCGTCATTTTGCCGTTTTTCACACTTTCCATCAAAGATTAAGTGTACTGGACTCTAGAGAATTCGACCAACCCTCTGTCACGCCTCGTCTGGCATATGCAGTGTGCGGAAACACAATTTGACCAAAAGTGTAGGGCACAAGGACGGCATCAAATGAAAGAATCTCAATATGGAAGCCAGAGGCCGCACGTGAATATTTAAGGCGCTATGTCAGCATGACAACGGTCGTCGGTTTGAACATTTGCTACAGATAATTACGTTAATTAAGTCGATGCTTATCCGTCATTCATTTTCGCTCTTTTATGAGATATTGAAAAATGAAACATGCTGCGTCAGCCTAGTCCGATACACGTGTGATACTTTAAATTTATCCTGTTCTTCAAATATTCTGTTTACGTATACACGTTCTGCAAATGCAGATCGTAGTAATATAGAAGCCGAGTTTATCTCTCTCTCCATACCTCGCAGACCACAGAGCTCTGTCGGTGCATCAGCGGTCGATTGTTGCTGTAGGCGCCACGGAAAGATGGCAGTTAGATTCTGATTTTCAGTGGAGTAATTGGGATTCTATTAAAGAAATGAAAACAGAAAGAAGTAACGAACGCGGCAGCTAGCAGTCAGACAGCACTTTTTTTTAGTTTAATGCGACGACAATTTTAAAAGATAAAGTGTTTTATCTATTAAAAAAATCAAAGTTTAAAGTTACGCTCGCAACGGACAAACTCACTAAAAGTTATCGTCCTTGCCACATTTCATTTTACACACAACTGAATCAGACTATTTCTTATGAGCTACACATAATTAAGCCTGTAATTCATGACGAAGTTGACTGTTACTATTCCTACTGTTGTATCTTCCTTACGTAACGAACGAGCAAAACGCTCACATGAGATAGTAGTCTTGTGTCTAGCACGCTATCGCCCAGGAAACAATACCTCCAGCCAGAGCATTTCCTGTTGCCACACATGAATGATTTTGTCATTACCTCTACATGTAATTCATGTGACCTTCCAAACTGAATTACGTGAATGAATGCGGCAGTTTGCTCGGCAACAACGATAAACAAGCAAAAAAATAGAAAGACTTGGCTACAGATGTCTGCCATCACAGAGCTGTCGTGACAGCTGAGTCTTCCGTGACGTCTTAATGGTGACGACAGCGGCTGAGGGGCGTTTAGAGGCGGCAGCAGACCACACTGACGTGTGACGTCACTTGGCAACCAAGTCTTCTAGTATCCGCTGCAATTAATCATTTATTTTTATCGATCATTTAATAGGTATACATTTTCGGTAAATTAACCATCATTTGGTGCCAAGATGCCCGTGAGGGAGATTTTAATTACGTTCCGGTACTGCCGAAAATGTGCAACTGCGACGCCTAAATGCTATTCTCAAATTTCTGTGTTTCATGCAGCGTTTCCGGGCTACACTTTTCATCATATATTTTCTATGTACCCTGTACAACGATGCGGGATGGCAAACTTCGCTGAACCAGCACAACTTAAATTTTTAATTTTTTACGTACACTGCACATATGTCATTCAATGACTCCCACGCCGATCGCCCACCTATATTTTGCTACGTCACTGGAACGCTGGCACGCGACACACAAACCGTGAAACCAGCATCAGATACTCATAACTACACTGTACAGAGTGTGAGCAAATCTAAAAGTTAATCACAAATGTAGACAGTAGTAATGTAGAAGCTGAATTTCTTTTTCTGCTAGTCTTCCGTCTCCTGCAACCGAGAGAGCTTTGTCGCTGCCTCAGTAACTGATTGTTGCTGCTACCACGAGGATCGGTGTCAATTTTAGCTCTCCCGCGAGTAGTGGCGGTTTTCTGAGATAAACGAAAACGGGAGGAAAATATATATCCAAGTGTTCGTCATCGAAACGATAGTGAATCCCTAATTGGCACAGCGACTTAATTTTTAATATTTAGGAACAGCAGAATCTTGTGTTGCCGCCAATTGCGAGATGCGTGTCCATTCGCACACGTGAATCACACTCCTAGTCGCTGGCAGTTGTACCTTTGTAATGCATTCGGAGTGTGCTGTTTCGCACTCCGCACCTACATGGATAGCCTTCTGCCTCTAGCTGATCTTACCCTACACTCCTGAGAAGGAGGAGATTCTTGAGTAAATCTTCCGGAAAACACGTATACTAATCGTCAAAAAATACCGTCGAAACATATTTGTCCAAGCCAATTACCGCATGTTTTATTATGCTCACTTGCGTGACGTGCGTTGTGCGGAGTATGCGTAGCGATAAGGGACGGAGCTCCACGGTTTTGAAGACGTATGATGGCTAGAAAAATTCCTCTCAAGGCGAAACGTTAAGCACGTACACAGGATTAGCAGATATGTAGTCACCACCCATCGATTGTCAAGACAAAATAAAGAAGTTGACAGCGTCGTGTGTTTCGTATCGACGCGGATTATAATCGCAGTGTCAGAACGTGTTTTACTTCGTACAATGTGTCTAAACGTTGTCCTTCCGTTTCTACAGATTGCGTTCGTATCTGGTAACGGATAAGATAAAAGATCTATCGTCGGCTTTTACACATTGCATATGTGAAGACGAGAACCGCAGTGAAGGTCACAACTAATTTACTGGAAAGGCGATAAAAACAAAAAATCTTCTGTCCGCGATATTACTCTGTCATGTCGCCGGAGAGCAATGATCGCGAGAACGAAAGTCACCAAGGCTTTATTTTACGGAGCCTGACTGCGTTATACGCTGCTCTTTGGCGCATGCGGACACACACCACTTTTGAAAATGGTTCAAATGGCTCTGAGCACTATGGGACTCAACTGCTGAGGTCATAAGTCCCCTAGAACTTAGAACTACTTAAACCTAACTAACCTAAGGACATCACACACATCCATGCCCGAGGCAGGATTCGAACCTGCGACCGTAGCGGTCGCGCGGTTCCAGACTGTAGCGCCTAGAACCGCTCGGCCACTTCGGCGTGTGTTTGAGACGGTCTGCAAGCACTTGTATAGTAAGCAGTGCTGATAATTCACTGCCGTCCACCCAGCCCGGGAAACGCATAATAAGCAGATGTAGACACCTAATTTGGAAAGTGTACGCACATTCTGTGCCCATTGCGCCAGGCCTCGTTGCGTGGTACACAACCGTGACGTCACAACAGGGACACACTCGCCCTGTTTATTACGGCCGACCCTGCAGCGCCACACGTGCAGCCGCTGCCATCGGCAGAGCTCGGCCTTACAGTCTTCTCACTAAGACGATGCGTTTAGTATTGCGAAAGATTTGTCCTGTTATTAAGTTTTAGCGTTTGAATGGTGTACTGTTTGTTCTGCTACTGCTTCAATATGTTATCAAAACAAATAAATGCCGTACATCTAATCGATCGTTCTGCTACTGGCCACAGCAGCACATCGCGTCGCCCGCCATTCACGAGATGCGCGTCCGTTCCAGCATGCGAATCACACGCCTAGCCGCGGGCCAGCTGCTCCATTTTAAAGCATTCGAACAGTGCTGTCTCGCAGTCCGCACATTCATGGCTGGCCTTCTGTCACAGCTGCCTCCAGCTGATGCTGTCCCAAATTTCTGAGGAGGAGGAGGAGGAGGAGGAGGAGGTTGTGTCAGAAAATCTTCCAGAAAACAAGTATAGAAATCGTCAAAAAACACCGTCGTAACATTTTTATCCGGGTCAGTTAATGCATCAGATTCTGTTTTATTGCGCTCACCTGGATAACACGCTTTGTGTGTTAAGAGTACTTACGTATTTACGCTCCAAGGTTATGAAGACTTGTAACGGCTAGAAAGATTCGTCTTGAGTCACGGCCAAGTCTTAATCATATACGCATTATCAGCGTCTATTTTGTCAACAGACATCGATTGTGAACATGTATAAAAAATTGTCGACAATGTCATCATCTTTGTGCCGATGCGGAATGTAAACGCAGAGAGTCCAGCAGTTGCTTCTCTGTGTCGACAGATTCCATTCGTAACTGGAATCAGATTAAAATATATCTACCCAGAACCTTTACACACTGCACCTGTGAGGACAAAGGACATGTTCAAGTCAAACAGTAATTCACTTAGAAGGCGGCAGAAAATTAAAACAAAAAAACTTGTCTCATCCATATTCTTCTGTCCTGTTGCTGGGCAGAGCCGGTCGCGAGAACCAACGCCACAAGAGCTTTGTTCACGGTGCCTGAATGCGTTACAAGCTGCACGCCGG
The DNA here is from genome assembly GCF_023864345.2 of Schistocerca serialis cubense. Taxonomy (NCBI): domain Eukaryota; kingdom Metazoa; phylum Arthropoda; class Insecta; order Orthoptera; family Acrididae; genus Schistocerca; species Schistocerca serialis. Next base: position 134,954 of record NW_026047665.1, on the reverse strand, counting down.
CCTCTGCAAAATTTTGGACACAAACCGTGTTCCGTACCTTCGGCCAATCTCGAAACTCTGCCGTAGTGTCCTATTGTTATCACGTAAAACTAAAGTTATTATATATTGATTGTCTCTTATTAAACGTGCTATCACTCGTGTTTCAATAGTCGACATCGCAAAGTTGTCCCACGAGCCAGTGCGATTTGTATGTCTACGTACTCTTTCTAAATGATTGCCCAGTATGGGACAAGGACATCTGCGGGAAATTCGTTATGATACAATTATTATCTAGTATTCGAATCTCTGATTTGTCGGTTATATACATATTTGGGGAGGTGTATGCGGCCTTCAAATCGTTTTGTGAGTGACAGTAAAATAGTAGGACTGTTAATACATTCTACATCTGCGATATCGATGCTGGATGTGTCCCTACAACCACAGCCGCCTCTCGCTTAGTGGCACAGCCTCCGGCTCACAACAGTGGATGGTGACAAAAACGTCCCATAACCCTGCGTACAGCGGTGTGAATGTGAATTTACTCCAAATCTTCTGCCCACATCCAAACGCCTAATCTTTTCAGGTGCAAAACGCTTCCACCAGTGCCCACCTCGTATTTCTTTCGACAACGAGCGTAATTCCGGTGTATTAATAAAGCAGCCACGAACGCTTTAATGGGCCTAGATAAGACTTTTGAACATCCCTTTACGTGTGATCTGCTCCTCACACTTCTGCACCTTATATTTTCACTGGCGTCCGTAAGGAATTCGTACTCTACATTACATGTTGATGTCTTCCTTTCACAATACGGAAACACCGCCAAGTTTGTTTCATCGTCGACAGTTGCTCAGCGGAGACCATGGGTGTGAAACGTATGAACCTTGGAACGCACCGCAGACGTTCGTTCCGGCTAGTGGAATCTATTAAGGTCTCACATGTAACCACCACAACAGAAAATTGGTTTCCGAAATTTTGGTCATCTAATTGTTGTGTCCCGCGTAGTCGATGTCTCTGCCGCGCCTTTCATCTTGACTGCTCAGTACAAACATGGAAACTCGCGGCATTCAGTATTGTCAAAACAGTTAATAAGTAGAATAGTGTTTACCTCTGGTCAGGAGAAGGAATAGGGGCTACTTGGTTGCATAGTGTCGTTGATACGAGTATTTATCAAAAAAAAAAAAAAAAAGAGAGAGAGAAATTAATTTCACCGTATTCTCTGAATCATCACTTCCACATCATAGACACTATAAATTTATTTCGTCTTCATTCACGACGATAGTTCCAATGTCATAGACCCAGTTAGGTGTTTTGTTTAATTTTGAACGCTTTGGCAACTGACCAACGGTGCATGCTTTCACTAATACCGATTCTGTGGGGTCTCATACGTTGCTCGATAATAGCGTGACAGACACACTTGTCACGATATTTGTGCGGTTACCGCTCTACTAGAGAACTTTTTGTAATCAGAAAACATATTACACGACTAATTCCGTAGTGCCTCGTTATACGTGTCACATTTCCTTTTACATAGTTACTGTCTACTGAACTCTATAGTTACAAATCGCTACCGACACATTCTGACATTTTGCCGTTGTTAGCACATCCTACGAACGATTAAGTGTACTGGACTCCTGAGAATTCGAACAACATGCTGTAACGCATCGTCTGGCATATACAGGGCGGAAAAACTATTTGACCAAAAGCGTAGTGATGAACGAGAGACTGTTCAATACGGTGATATTAATTTCTTTTTGTATCTGTATATGTACCTAAAACATATGGGCAATGACCTAAGGTACCACGCAGACGTCGGCGAGAATTCAATATTTGCTGTGATTTTCCACGTAGCCTATTTACTGAGCAGGCAAGGTGAACGGTACGACAGATTCGACGTTTACACCGAACACAACATTCAGAAGGCGAAAATTTCGGAAACCGTTTTTCTCTACTTATGTTTACATATTAAACCTTGACAGGTTTTGCTAGTCCTTATTACGAGATTCATAATTTTTACGTGTATCGTCTCTGCAATGCAACTGTCCTTGGTACAGCGAACTTATCGGTGTTTTCCTAATATGGAGAGGAGACATTAACAATTATTGGAGGGTATGGATTTCTTACGTACGCCAGTGAAAATATAAGGAAGAGGGGAAGGAGGAGATTGCACGTAATGAGATGGTCAAAAGTACTATCCACGTCCGTTAAAGTGTTGGAAGGTGCTATATTGAGCGTCCAAAGTTAAGCTTACTGGTGCATTAAGTGCAGATATAAGTTGCGCAGCTATTTGTTTTGCGGCTTTGTGGTATAGACTATTCAAACACGATGGAGAATGGACGGCATACTTGACAAGAGGTTACAAAAATCATAACTCTACGTGTTTCCACATTGTCAACAAGCCAAGTACGGGCCTGTTTTTATATACGACCGGAATGTGCAGGAGACCACAGCACCATATCGGGAAAGAAGACGTCACAGCGATGTAAACATATCGTCCACCCGGCTCAAGCGATCCTTTTGCTGAATCAGGAGACAGAGCGATTAATAATTATATAGTTGGTAGCTGTAACCAGGAGAGCTAAGACCAGGCGGAAAGATGTCCGCCGTTTGCGTTTTCAAGGTGTATTAGGCGTAAACTAGAGCAAAAATGGAAAAAAATGCTTCTTTAGTAGGGTCACTCGATTACAGGGTTGGCGCGTTTGTCAGGGCAGGATCGCTCGTAATGAGTGAGTCGCGAGTGTCGATGTTATGACGTCACGATAGTGTCAGCGATAGACGCCCACCCGAGATCTCAATATATGTAACACCACTGAAGCGAAGGGAACAGTTGATTCTGGGAAGCCCGCCATATTTCCAACATTTTCCCTCGTTTGATACTTGCCTAATCTGAGCGTAATATTTCGCTAAGCGTTGTACGGAAAACTATTTGGAGCACTGTTAAAACGAAATATCGAGGAATACACAGATTCCTTTCTATAAGAAAAGGGCTTTACTTTTTCTGTCATCATAGAGGCCGCACAGATCAGATTTCGCAAACATGATTTCAACCTGTACAGCGGCTGTTCTGCAGAGCACTTCGTCGAATCATCTGCTTCCCGACTTTGGGGAACAGCGTGGCAGACGTCGACACCTTGTCTGGCAGCACGGCGATAGTGATGCGGAGATGAAAAAAAAAGGCGATGGACCTATCTGAATTAATCCTGAAGTGCTACTAAAGTTCATCTCGACAAGAGCACGGACCTGGCACAAGAAACACGAGACGACGCCGCCACTCGGCTGATAACCCGAGGAGAGTTCGTCGAGTGACCCCTCGGTTTCCGGGCGCGCGCCCCTCCGCCAGGCCCACCAGACTCAACTGTCTCAGCAAGCTGGAGAGAGCCTTTAATCTCCCCTGCACAGCCGACACAGCTGTAAGACTAGGCGACAGTGGTAAATGGGAGAATGGCGATGTTGAACAGCTGAAAAACTTTTTTTTTGTCGTAGCCCCTTTCATGGTTTCAGACCACTCTTTCTCACTTCTCTTTCGCGCTGCATCCGTCATTTCCTCACTGACGCAAAATTTCCGCTCTAGTTTCCTGTTGCACTTTCTCGGGCCCGCTCTTTGGCCGGCTTGTGTCCTGATTTATTCACAGGACTGCAGAGTTTTACTTCTGATCATTCCAAGATGAGGTGCCACTCCCCCTTGCGCAGTACTCATTTATGCCCTTATTTATCTAAGATTGCTGTAATTTTTCAGGGAATCCAGCGTAACTGGACTGTCTGTGCATATTTCTCGTGAGTCGTCCTGAGCTTCTGTGCCTATATCTGGAACAAGCAGCATTTTCTAAAATATATTTTCCAGTTCCTAAAATTATTCTCTGTTCCATGGCTCGAAATGCCTCGATAATGCCCACGCGTAGCTCATACATGTGAACAGTCACAGTTACTTTCATCATTTCCACCGGAGGATAGCGATGGATTTGCAGGTATGTGTGCAAACTGAGGAAGTAACTTAATGAACCATGATCGCTGCACCTCAGAACTCTGACGATGCTGAAATGACGGTCGAGTGGAGGATGCTTAAACTTTGCTATCAGCACACGAGTAACTGGCCTTTTCCACTACTATAGACATATTCGTAAGGTACAAAGAACGAAATACAAAAGGACTGACACGTCAAAAAGAGTGAGAGGTAAACTATTTAGTGCTCGTTCCACAGTATCGAACGTGAAAAAGTGCTCATAGCTCATAAGGTATGCATTTTAGAACTTAGTTCACTGGACCGTTTCTCTCTCTGATCGCCCTTTATAGAAGTGTCCTTCTTATTCTACTGAACTGGATAATGCGCTGTATTGCAGTATCAGTAGCTTCAGAGACATTTAAGCTTGCCTCTCCATTACTTAGTACTTACGTATTCCACTTTCTTCCGTATCGTTTCTTCCTGACTAATGTTTCAAACTCAGTCTACTCTTCACCACTATTAAATTGTGAGCTGAGTCTATAACTACTCCCTGGGTATGCGTTACAATCCAAAACCTGATTTCGGAACCTCTGCCTGACTATAACGTAATGTAACTGGAATCCTCCTGTATCTCTCGGCCAGCATGCTCTCCAGACATAAGCCCTATCGAACATGGCTGGGACAGATTGAAAAGGGCTGTTAATGTGCGACGTGACACACCAACCACTCTGAGGGATCTACGCCGAATCGCCGTTGAGGAGTGGGACAATCTAGACCAACAGCGCCTTGATGAACTTGTGGACAGCATGCCACGATGAATACAGGCATGCAACATTGCAAGAGGACGTGCTACTGCGTATTAGAGATACCGTTGTGCACAGCAATCTAGACCACCACCTCTGAAGGTCTCGCTGTATGGTGGAACAATATGCAATGTGTGGTTTTCATGACCAATAAAAAGAGCGGAAATGATGTTTACCGAGTCTATTCCAGGTTTCTGTACCGGTTCTGGATCTCTCGGAACCGATGTGATGTAATACATTTTGATGTGTGTTTCTACAGGCAGATAGGATTTGCAAACCTTTTTAGCATCAAATGCTAAGCATTGTCCTAAGAGAAAGCCTGAAAGTAGTACTATTGGACCTGCTCTTACAAAGTCAATACCGTCTTCAGTTGCTCATATCTCTGTTTTAAGTATGTGGGTATTTGCAAGTAACTTGAACCCTTCTTAAGCTGTTTTAAATGTGTGTTTATATCGTCGAAATTTTTTGACACTGTACCATACTGGCTCTATTCACTCAATGAGTGAATATATTTACTGTATGTATGATTGAGGGTTTGCAGAATAGTATGACGTATTTATCATATCTGTAAATATCTTGCATAATATTTGTTTTGCACTGGTGCTCTTTCAATGAAAGACAAATACACATTTTAAATAACTTTGTTTATTAACGTTTTATACATGCACAAAATAAAAAAACAATTGTTGACTCATTTCTTAATATTCGCTCTGTCTTATATCCCTACATTATTCTTTAAATAACTGGTTTTTTTATGCTATAAATTCTGCTTCCATTGTGTTCAATGCAACAGGAGCGACGTCGTATCTCCGTCGTCTGTCTGTAAACCAGGCTGTACAGTTTCAATGTTTATAGGATTATAGTAGCAGCCCTTGGTGCTGCAACCATACATATGTTTACATATTGTTGTAAATCATCTTGTATGCAACATTCACTTACATAACATACAACATCGTTTAGTAACGCTTTCACATATACTTGCCACCGTATTTGTCTGTTGCAATCCGTAGTGCACTGCATAACCAATACAACTACACGACACTTTTATACAGGTCGATGATGGTTGCCTTATTGCTACAGATGTTCATGTGAAGAGGAAGTTGAAAAGGATCGTAGTCTGTTGTCATCAACTTCTCAGTGTGCTTCATCGGCTAACAATGCTCCCCCTAACTCGTATCTGTAAATTGTGTTTTACATTACGACGGACATCCTCAGCTTCTACTATAACTTCACACTCACGATCTCATGCTAATCCTACATATACATGTTTTGAACCATAAGCTAACATGTATGTACTGGTAAATAGTAGCATTCTGAAATGAACTGATAATATCATAGAGCTGTATGGTTTATATACCTCTCTGCAGTATAGATGACCTCGAAATCCCAAGACTTAATGCAATAACATGCAAAAATTATATAGCACGACGACAGGGCAGTTAACACACTTTCTAAGCAGTGGAGACATAGTGAAAATGACACTGTGCCGCGACTCTCGTCGGTAAGTACTATTTCAGTATCCACAGTCCAGTTCACTTCAGGATACAGAGACCAAGACCATGGGAGAAGCATAACTGATTAATCATATGTAATTATTTGATGAAATTATGACATACACCTCAGGATCCAGAAGACAGCCCCTGGGTAATTACATATCCTGATGATTAAGCATGTAAATAATCGAATCAGCACATGTGAGGGTAAAGAGATCTCTGGAATTAGGACGATTTGATCATGTGACGTCACAGCAGCGGGCAGGACGTGCAGCTGCCTCAAGCATGTTGCAACATGTGACCCTGTTTCTGTTATCATAATACTGAGGCCATTGAAACTGGAATATTTAGAAAGCGACATTGAATTGTCTGTAAAAAGAGCACTCACCCCATGCTTGAGATAAGCACATCAGCCTTCTCCACTGCTAATCCATTTCAAGATCCTCTACTGATGTCTGGGGAGATCGAATCCTGTCTTCATGAATGGGTCCTTGACTAGATGCTTGTTGACTATTGGTGACGGATTCCACTGAATTTCCCGTAAATGGTTGACAATCAAAGAGAACACAACGAGGTTTTCTGCTGTGCATGATGAGGGTTTCCTTGATTTCAAGTGTTGATGTTCTGCCTGTGGAGCATCTCGATGACTGGCCAGCTGAGGATTCTTCAGAATGTTCTTCCAGACCTTTAGGAGAGCTGGTTTCTTAGAGCTGGGGGTGGGATGATGCTGAGAATAGGAAGTCTTAGAGCGATTGTACTCTGAATACATTCCATAATACCTGATTCAGTTGGACATCTATCTTCTTAGTATGAGCACTATTGATCCTGGTCGAACAGTAATCTTCAGCAACAGAGCACCTATGATAGGGTTAGAGCTATGGATCTCAAAACACGAGCATTAGCTCCCCATAAGATACCACCAAATTTTTGAAGACTGTTCTTTCTCGTTTTGACTTTAGGTGCTACTTGTAAGTCAAGAGTTCTGTCTAGCGCTGTTCCTATGTATTATGGTGTAATGCAGTACAACGAGACCTGGTCTCTGAATCTGTCTTCTGGTGAGCACTCTGACTGTCTTCTGCATAGATGTGATGTAGATACAATTATTTTCTGTGGATTTAGGTGGAGCCACTATTTCTTGATGTATACATCTAAGACTTACATATCAGTGGATAAAGAGGTTTCAGCATCATAAACGTTGAGACTCTGGGCCACCAAGCAAATGTCATCAGTATAAATCAATTTTTTTGAAGACTTTTGGTAAGCTGTGCATGTACAGACCAAAGAGGTAGTGGACTCAGAATAGACATTTGAAGTAAACTATCATTTGGTTTAATTACCCTGCATCTGTCATTGTGAGAATGGATATGAAATGCTCTATTGTTTAGCATGTTGTTAAGTAAGTCCTTAAATTTACGACACAATCGTGAATTTCTAAAGAAGTGCTTTTCACCAAGCAGTGTCGAGAACAGCTGATAGGGCCAAAAAGGCAGCTACACTTACTAATTTCTGCTCATACTCATTTCCGATATAAGTAACTAGAGAGAGTGTCTCTTCCTTAAATTACTTTCGCTTCTTAAGCTGGGCTAGCGCCTTTATTCTTAACGAAAGTGTGTGTTTCGATTGTTACTATATGTTGAGAGTTGCACTCTGTATCTTCGTTGGTGTAACCAATAGTCTATGGAAAATGTGGTTCATTAGTCAGCATGGTATGTTTTCATCATTTCTATTTGCTTAATTCTTTAATATCTGAAAACAGTTTACTATTCACATTCACCCGATGGGTACTTTCCAATTACTTACACAGTTCCAAGATATGGTATTAGATGATGGCGTTCAAGCCTACAGAATTCATAGCCACATTGCATTTACCATGATTGGCATATCATCACGCAATACTACGTAACTTTCTTAAATTTGGTTAAATCTAAGGCAATTCCCTGTTTATTGTTTCTTTTACAAGCTAACAATAGTTGATTGGCAACCAAAACATGTAATGAATGGTAAAGCAATGTGTTTTTGCGATCAAGAAAATTAAAAGGTTTCGTAATTAAGTTTTAATGTTTTACAAATACATAAGATCACTCATCTGCAGCACCTGATCTTAATAACATGACATTAATGTCAAGATCATTCGTCGACTACTTCAGACTGACTTTGTTAAAGAACGTCTGTTTCTGAGTAGCTGATCCCAATTACAGTCGCTGTTGACAGGGGAGAGGTGAAAATGAAAATATTTAAGTTTGGTACAAGCAACAATGTGCCCCAGCAAACGTGTTACTCTTTGAACGGATATGCGCTTAATGATGTAGTGACGGTGTTCATCTTTAATCTGAGGCTGTTATTTGGTTTGGACACAGCGTGTAATCCTGGCGGATTGGAGGACGATGTTACTCTTACAGCTGAGTCCTGGCATTCGCCTTATGAGTGGGTTAAAACCTTCCTTTAAAAAAGCATCACCTGCGATTGTTTGTCGATCGTTACGGCATTTTGTGTCCTGTTACATTGTACTAGTAGTCTTTAAGACTAATGCTTAGGAACTAATCTCTAGTATGATACGAAGGATTTGCAAGATAACTTTGTAAGTCAGAGGTAAGTGCTATGTTATGTGGGAGAAACTGCTGTCTGAATGGTGTAGTGATCTATGTATAGTCAATAGCATAGCTACATCATATTTAGAATTTCTGCTGTCATGACATTACATAGGTTTTGTTTTTTGCTAATGTAGTTATGTCAGATATATATCTTACTGAATGTAATATTACAGATAGGGAAGTGGTCATGGATGTAAATGAGGTGGGAGATGTAAGTACGAGATCAAATTTGACAGTGTTCTGAAATATCTAAGTCGAAACGAGGCCCAGGGAGTAAACAGTCTTCTGGCAGGATTACAGGCAGCCTCGGGAGAGCCGGCCATGGCGGAGCTCTCCGACCTGTTGTGCCCGGCGTATGAGACAGGCGAAGCACCCACAGACCTTAAGAAGAATGTAAAGTTATCAGTTCCAAAGAAAGCAGTTGCTGGTAGGTGTGAAAATTACTAAAGTATCGGTTTAACAACTCGTCGTTGTAAAATACTAACACAGATTCTTTACAGAAGAATGAGAAAACTGGTAGACGCCGACCTCAGGGAAGATAAGTTTGGATTCCCGAGAAACGTGGGAACATGCGAGGCGCAACCTGACCAAATGGAGGGGCGGTTGGTAGGACACGTTCCGAGACGTCGACAGGTAACCAATTTAGTTTTGAAGTGAAGTGTGGAGGGTAAAAATCGTAGAGGAAGACCAGGTGGTGAATACAGTAAGGAGATTGGGATGGATGTGGGCTGCAGTATGTACTTGGAGATGAAGAGGCCTGCAAGTTATACAGTAGAATGGAGAGCTATTTTTAAAACCAGTCTTCACACTGAGGGGCGCAACAACATCTCTCTGTGTTATAACATCTTATTTTCCAGTTGGCGTATTTCTTCATTGTTTATAACTGACTGTCAGAGTACCTCTGAAGATGACGTGAGGAATACATATTTATTTAAAGTGGGGATAGTTGAAGATCACAGGTTGCTGATGAAGAATAGATTTCGTGGATCCACTGTATTTTAATGTACTCGACTTGCTTAGCGATGATTCCTGCTTGTTTGTGAAGGGGCTGACCTGCTCGTTAATTCTGCCGCATGTCGGGCCCTGACAACAGTACGCAGTGTCGTCTGTGTACAGGGCTCTTCTTTCGATCCTCGACCCTTAGCGATGTCAGCCGTGTTGTTGGTGTGTAGCAGTGGAGACGTGACTGTCCCACGTGGCGTCTCTGCGACTGGCATAATACTTGTCCAATGGTGATCACCAAGCAGCGCTTGTACTTACCTGTTTCCAGCAACGTTTTTAGTAAACTGCACACTTTGGCATGCGAAGTTCAAAAGTAACGTTTCAAAGAGCAGTCCAGCATGCCACAACCAATGGAAGGCGCGTTCGCCGTCCACGAGAAAGCGTGCCGGCGTCGCGCCCGCCGTGTTGCGTTCAGCCTGCGTCGCTCTGCTGCTCAGTCCTGGGACCGGGTCGCCTGTGCTGTGGTTGCCGCTGAACCCGGCTTGTTCTTGTGCCATTATGTTGCTCTATTCCTTGAACAATTTTGGTCTGTCTCGAAAGCTTTCCCTGTCACTGAGAGCACGGTAACCTATAATTTGGTGTTGTTTTTTGGTCTTTCGGGTTGGGAAATCATCTTGATTTTAGCTTGCTTCTATTTTACAGAGACTATTTTCAGTTTAATGGCCGCGATGAAGAAACGTCTGATGTGTTTGAGGCAGGTGTCTTGTGAAAGGAGTGATTTATTTTGTTATCTTCCAGTGCCTCCAGTCTCTGAGCTGCTTTCTTTCCATTTCATATTCGTCAATCTTATAAAGTAGTGGATGTTAAGCGGTTGCATTCGGATTTTCGAATATTATTTCCTTGTCGGTTTCATCGAATTTTGGATACCACGGATGACCGTGAATGTTTTTGTAGCACTTTGAGGAACTTTTTTGAGGTCGTCAGTAATCAATGACATTCTCATCTGCTATTAAGGATGGTTGTTCGCAAATGGTGTGCTATGACCTGTTGGAACTTTTTTCCAAAAACTACTTCTATTGTGGGACCTAATTCTTGTGATTACCCCGCGCATCATTTGGTGGGTTTCTCTTCTTATTAGGTCACTGAAAACGTTGAAGCCAATCGTAGCATATCCATTTGGTTAGTGCCGTATGGTCTACAGAATTTCCCTACTGTTTAATTTTGTTTCTTATGTACGTCAGGAGTCTTAAGGAGTGGTTTGAATAGTTGATTGGTTAGGTTTTGTGTTAAAACGTATCAATCTGATTTTTTCGACTATCCGATTTCGTGAGTTTATGATCGTTTTAAGTTTTTTCCTAGTTTTTGTGATTCACAGCATAATAAATGATAGGTATTCGTTAGCTATGCAGTCGCCAAATTCAGTGTAGCTTCAGAATCTGGGTAGCTATGTTGTACGTAGTATATGTCCTAAGATAGAAGTGCCATAGTGATTGATAAAAGGCGGCGAGTGATTTCTGAGTCTAGCGTGATTCAAAATGGCTACAACAAGTTTAATATCTTTCTTGTTCAATTTTTCAGCAAATATCGCAGATCTAACACTGAGTCTCCTGTTCCTTTACCTGGGCACAATGAGGGTATATAATTATCGAGATCAGTTGGCAGTTCCTCGCCAGGATACATCGTTGTGGTGTTTTATACGAAAGACTATGAAGCATCTATCTCAGCTTCTACTACGGTCTGGTTTGCGTGACAGATACAGTTATCTAGATTGATTTCTCTACCTGCTCATGAGGTACGTGCTGCGACTATAATACCAACTTCTTTTTCTCTTACTATGCCTTTAGGGAGTTTGTTTTTAGAGCAGAAACCCAGTGTGTTGACAATGCAGATAGTGGCAATATCTTTCTTAGGCTTGAATGTGAAGGTTAATTCTTGTTTCCTGGTGTCTCAGGCCAGGTTGGGCATTGGCCTCCTTGTCTATCAATACGGCGATATAGACGTGGATCCGTGTTCGCCAAAGAACGTAGTAGGAGCTTTTTAGAAGCTGCTGTTATTGTTTCCCTTCTTACAAATATCAGGTTGTGAAGGGCTGTAGTGAAGACTCAGAGTATGTTTTCCGTTTGATTGTTTTCGTGACATTCTTGGACGAAGACCGTGATAGTTTCATCAATGCGCTTAATGTATTCAGTTTTGTCTGCTGAGACAGGCTGTTTTGGTCTTTCTTTGCAACTCTCATCACTATTAACGTTATCAGTGTTGGAGCTCCTGCATTTTGGTGCTTCTTGTTTCGGGTCTATTTTGCCATTAAAAATTCGATGTGCTCGACTCTGTTCTTCACATTTCTCTTTATATCGCAGCTTTTCGTGGCTTATTGGAAAGTGTTGCAATATGGACGTAGCTGTTATTGAGGAGGTAGTGTTTAAATAGTCCAACCCTGTGAGGTACACAGTGCATTCTGAACTGGTGAACAAGTAGCTTGTTAGTTGGTTCTTTGTAACTATAGATGACTGGAAGGAATTGCGGGGAATTTTGATTTAGTTTCCCGTTACCTTTAGGTCCCCTTCAGTTTTTTCGTTTGTTGTATCACGGTCAAAATTGGTTATCACAAAGGCGAGCGTGAGTCTGTGTGGTTTCTCTCTTGCTTACTGTTTGGCGTGCGATGTGATTTCTGTTACTGTTGCTTCAGATCGGTAAGTAACTCAAACTGTTCTCTCGGGTTTCGATATCTGATGGGTCTGTTGTGATGTTGGCAAATTTTTTCGGATTTTTTTATGAACGACTTGGTGGCCCAGGCAACTGTTTTAGTGCAGGTTACAACGATTTGGCGGTTTCTTTGCCACCTTCTTATAGTTTATTGTAGGGTTTGCTAAAGTGCCATAAGTTGTGTTGGATGTGCTTTAATTCCATCTGCACCCAACCAGTGGTAAGACTTGTTCTTCGTGAGATGTATTTGGATGAGTGTAAACTTTTTGTAATTGGCGACTTTGGCTGTTTACTTCGGGTTTCTTGTCCGGGTTTTCGGCTAGTTCACGTAGTGTTGCGTTTCTGGAGATCTGGTGGAGACAGAGTTCCCTGCTTCAGTCTGGTGCGCTGAAAGCTGTTGTTGCATATCAGAAACAGGACGATCCATAGTCCCCCCGCTCTGCTTGAGAGCGCTCCCAGTCAGCTTCGAGTCCTGTGCCTTTAGCCTCGGCAGATGCGAGTTGATCGTCCCTGTCTCAAGTGTGGCGGTTGTGCACTGCCGATCCCAAGTCTGAGTCGCTCTGACAATGCTGCATTTGACGGCAGTGGCGCGAGTTCCGCATGATGCACTTTGCAGGGGACATCGTCTGAGTAACACGTGTGCTGTCGAACAACTACGTACATGTAACAACAGTTCAAGCAGTTTCGGCTGCTAGAGTGCTTGTCTCCAGATACATCAGAGGAAAGCCCTTAATAGGTATATCGGTTGCAGAAGTTAATGCTTGATACCCCACGAGTGAAAGGGTTGTAACAGGTGATTCCCTGACCACCCATATCTGCTCGCTGGTTCGCCTTTTTGAAGACCAGAACGTGACAGCAGCGGCTGTAAGCAGCAGCAGGGAGTGGCCAGTGGTGGGGCTTGCGGTCCTCTGCTGCTCCTGATTGGCTGAAAGGCCCACGTGTAAAAGGATTTCGTGGAGAGGCTCGGAGCTCGGGGAATCGAAAGCTGGTCGTCGGCGCCCGTGTGGCCGACGTGGCGGGTCGCGGGCGCTCTGGAGCGGAGTTCTGTGTCGCGACGCACAGTGTTCTCGAGTTTCAAAACGCGTTCGGATAGCGATAATCTCAGTTTGTTATCCAAATCTGGGAGTAATGTTTTTTGAGTGACCGTCCTCCTGTTGAGTTTGAACTGTGTATTTCGTACAGCCAGTCGAAAGTAATTTCCTGGACTTGGCTGTGAATGTTCCCAGTACTGCGGTCGTAACTCGGGATCTTGCCTGGGGGTAAGTAGGTAGCACGAGGGCCGTTACCTACTGGCTTTCGAGCGATGAGGTTCGATACTTTCCAACGGGTCGAGGCTCGGCTGGCGACCACTGTGTCGGACCGACTTTACGCGTGTCCCGGTGGTGCAGGACGCTTGTGTGGGTGGGCCCCGTGTCGGCTCTGGCCGCCACCACCTAAAGAGAAGGCCGCGGCGCGCTCTCGTGACGTCACGCAGAGCGGGCCAGGGTTGGCTTGGCGCTGCGCTGACAGAATCGAGGCGCACGGCCTGCAAATCTCCGTCAAATGGTTTTACAGAATCTGTTGAGCTGCCGGCGCCCCCCTGCGGCCTGGCGGGCTGCACCCGGCACCTGCCTCCCTCGTGGCGCTGCGGCCTCTGGTTCCACTGCGTCCAAACGGAAATCGCGGTTAACACTGCGGGTGCCTGCTAAGTGCAAAATTCACGAAAATCACTCCAGGTAGTACTATTTATCACAGGATTTTCAGTTGGGCTGGATACTAAATTCACACAGACACTCCTTTACTTTGCTCACTCAGGTTTTATTTGAACAAATGGGAGATCGTCTATTGATTACGAATCACAACAATTTCTGCGTACTGTGCGCTTCTAGTGAAGCTACTATGGCACATGTTTTCCAGGACTCACAGTACTTGCACAAGTTTATCCTTCCACAGTACTGTTTCTGTAAATACGCCTTTAAGTAATGTTCTTCCTTGCCCAAGAGTGGCACGTGGAACATTAACTTTTAACATCTGCCATAGTACCCTTACAAACCTCTAGCTTAACAAATCACCGTCTTGTCTCACAAACCCAATGATGCTAATCTCATATAACTCTGCCATTCGACATTTTGCGTTCCCTTCAAGCCACATTTCGCACAACAAGTCATGTGTTACTTTCTTACTATACCTGTTTGAGCCAGTCTATGTAATCAAACCACTAATAAGCTCAACAAACCCATTTACACTTTCATGCACACACCACTTCAGTCATTCGCCCCTCTCTTTTGATTTTATAAGTATCTGAATGTCTCTTGTCATGGTACTTGAATTACAAATCACGTAAAAGTACATCTTTCACACACATATGGAAAATTTTTCTGTTTCAGACATAATATGATATATACTAATATCATACATTACACATTAATAAAATCGACAAACTGCAAAGAGAGATCCTCGACGGAAAACGGAGAAAAAACGTCATACGAACATATGTCCAGAAATGCACCATCGCCACGGTAGATGACACTGACGAACGGGAATTCCTCCGACAACGTGCTGCGTTTTCCTTGTATATAACAGGCCGTGTGATTAACGCAGCCTATTGTATACACGAGGCATTTCCCAACAATTTTAGTGAGTAGTCTCAGTGCATTAGAATAGGTAGACAGAGGCTACCACTCACAAATAAGCACACAGTTATAAATGAAGGAGACGTTAGGAAAGAGAAGTACTGGCTGTACGATATCAGATTTAATGACATTTAATATTGTCATACCAGGTAGAGTCCATTTTATTGCTGGGTTTAATGCAGTGTAGTGTGGAGACAGTTATTTGCGAAAAATACTGAAGGAGGCTACAGCGAGGATTCTGAAAAGGGAGACTGTTCATTGTTTCTCCTGGCCAGATTCCTCTCGGCTGCCGAACACAGCTCTAGACCTGCAGGGATGTTGGTTGGGTTCCACCAAAGAAGTATCCTGTTCTTCAGTACGGGGAGCGTCGTTCCATTGCAAACGAAACAGACGAAGAGCACTGGTCCTTGCACCATCGTAACTAGATGCATATAGTACACTACCTGCGCTATTCCCTGAGCCTGGTGGAACCCAATTCTAATAATAATTCCTGTTCCACTTAATATAATGGCCTTAACTGACATAAAAAGACATTCCTTCTTTGAGGCAAATTTCTTGTTATCAACAATTTCGAGTTGCCGCATGGAGCACCGATTACGTAGGTACATGTATCCAAGCAGTCCGAGACAAACGAAATTGAATCCCACAGACACTGAAATCCCTGCAAGGACTACTATGCGACTGTAGATCAGGTAATATTTACTCGTCTTTTCCAAAGCAACAGCTGCCACACACACTATACTGCACGGTATAAACACGCACAGCACCTCACGACGGAATAACTGGCTTACTTCAGCAGGTAGTAGCTGGTCAGGAAGCCTGAGATGGCGAACACAAGCATACATGTGGTAGCAGAATGAGTTCAGCCAGAAACAGCTGAGAAGTGTGAGGGCGCTGTCTATCAGCACTGCTGTAGGTAAGTCAGGGACGCCTGCCATACGATACACGACCTCAGAACACAGGATCTGGACTATGCACGTGATCTGAAAGGACAAGAGTATCTTTCCAGGCAAGTTGCGCAACTGGGGAAGGTACATGTATACTCCGGCAGTCGAAAAACGGAAAAAATATTTTTCAGTATAAATGACATTTCTAAAGGCTTCAAGCTGTCAATTTTGAAATCCTTGTATTTCAAGGTGGCGTTGGTTAAACTGAGTATCGGAAAGTGGTTAATTTGTAATTACATGTGACGAAGAAGTAGCTTTTGCGTGAGTTTGTGTAATCGGTTTTTCTTTTCGGTTTGCATTTGCGTCTTTGAGTGCGTTTTTGCCTGGGACAGTAAGGAGGTATCGAGCTGAAATTGATATCACGTACTGAGGTCGGTAGTCGCTTGGCGGTGTCAGAGTTTGAAAATTGTAAGTGAAGGCATCGAGGAGTTACGGACGTTTATGCAGCATGATTGGAAACACGAAGGGCAGAGACGCGCCGCGCCGCCTGGCCCAGTGAGCGTAGTTTGCTTTGATATAGGACCGTGTGGCGACGTAAAAAAATACTAGTTTCCACAGTAGAATGAAAGGAGAGTATCGGAAAGTGGTTAATTTGTAATTACATGTGACGAAGAAGTAGCTTTTGCGTGAGTTTGTGTAATCGGTTTTTCTTTTCGGTTTGCATTTGCGTCTTTGAGTGCGTTTTTGCCTGGGACAGTAAGGAGGTATCGAGCTGAAATTGATATCACGTACTGAGGTCGGTAGTCGCTTGGCGGTGTCAGAGTTTTAAAATTGTAAGTGAAGGCATCGAGGAGTTACGGACGTTTATGCAGCATGATTGGAAACACGAAGGGCAGAGACGCGCCGCGCCGCGCCGCCTGGTCCAGTGAGCGTAGTTTGCTTTGATATAGGACCGTGTGGCGACGTAAAAAAATACTAGTTTCCACAGTAGAATGAAAGGAGAGTATCGGAAAGTGGTTAATTTGTAATTACATGTGACGAAGAAGTAGCTTTTGCGTGAGTTTGTGTAATCGGTTTTTCTTTTCGGTTTGCATTTGCGCCTTTGAGTGCGTTTTTGCCTGGGACAGTAAGGTCGTATCGAGGTGAAATTTGTATTACGTACTGAGGTCGGTAGTCGCTTGGCGGTGTCAGAGTTTGAAAATTGTAAGTGAAGGCATCGAGGAGTTACGGACGTTTATGCAGCATGATTTGAAACACGAAGAGCAGAGACGCGCCGCGCCGCGCCGCCTGGCCCAGTGAGCGTAGTTTGCTTTGATATAGGACCGTGTGGCGACGTAAAAAAATACTAGTTTCCACAGTAGAATGAAAGGAGAGTATCGGAAAGTGGTTAATTTGTAATTACATGTGACGAAGAAGTAGCTTTTGCGTGAGTTTGTGTAATCGGTTTTTCTTTTCGGTTTGCATTTGCGCCTTTGAGTGCGTTTTTGCCTGGGACAGTAAGGTCGTATCGAGGTGAAATTTGTATTACGTACTGAGGTCGGTAGTCGCTTGGCGGTGTCAGAGTTTGAAAATTGTAAGTGAAGGCATCGAGGAGTTACGGACGTTTATGCAGCATGATTTGACACACGAAGAGCAGAGACGCGCCGCGCCGCGCCGCCTGGTCCAGTGAGCGTAGTTTGCTTTGATATAGGACCGTGTGGCGACGTAAAAAAATACTAGTTTCCACAGTAGAATGAAAGGAGAGTATCGGAAAGTGGTTAATTTGTAATTACATGTGACGAAGAAGTAGCTTTTGCGTGAGTTTGTGTAATCGGTTTTTCTTTTCGGTTTGCATTTGCGCCTTTGAGTGCGTTTTTGCCTGGGACAGTAAGGTCGTATCGAGGTGAAATTTGTATTACGTACTGAGGTCGGTAGTCGCTTGGCGGTGTCAGAGTTTGAAAATTGTAAGTGAAGGCATCGAGGAGTTACGGACGTTTATGCAGCATGATTTGACACACGAAGAGCAGAGACGCGCCGCGCCGCGCCGCCTGGTCCAGTGAGCGTAGTTTGCTTTGATATAGGACCGTGTGGCGACGTAAAAAAATACTAGTTTCCACAGTAGAATGAAAGGAGAGTATCGGAAAGTGGTTAATTTGTAATTACATGTGACGAAGAAGTAGCTTTTGCGTGAGTTTGTGTAATCGGTTTTTCTTTTCGGTTTGCATTTGCGCCTTTGAGTGCGTTTTTGCCTGGGACAGTAAGGTCGTATCGAGGTGAAATTTGTATTACGTACTGAGGTCGGTAGTCGCTTGGCGGTGTCAGAGTTTGAAAATTGTAAGTGAAGGCATCGAGGAGTTACGGACGTTTATGCAGCATGATTTGACACACGAAGAGCAGAGACGCGCCGCGCCGCGCCGCCTGGTCCAGTGAGCGTAGTTTGCTTTGATATAGGACCGTGTGGCGACGTAAAAAAATACTAGTTTCCACAGTAGAATGAAAGGAGAGTATCGGAAAGTGGTTAATTTGTAATTACATGTGACGAAGAAGTAGCTTTTGCGTGAGTTTGTGTAATCGGTTTTTCTTTTCGGTTTGCATTTGCGCCTTTGAGTGCGTTTTTGCCTGGGACAGTAAGGTCGTATCGAGGTGAAATTTGTATTACGTACTGAGGTCGGTAGTCGCTTGGCGGTGTCAGAGTTTGAAAATTGTAAGTGAAGGCATCGAGGAGTTACGGACGTTTATGCAGCATGATTTGACACACGAAGAGCAGAGACGCGCCGCGCCGCGCCGCCTGGTCCAGTGAGCGTAGTTTGCTTTGATATAGGACCGTGTGGCGACGTAAAAAAATACTAGTTTCCACAGTAGAATGAAAGGAGAGTATCGGAAAGTGGTTAATTTGTAATTACATGTGACGAAGAAGTAGCTTTTGCGTGAGTTTGTGTAATCGGTTTTTCTTTTCGGTTTGCATTTGCGCCTTTGAGTGCGTTTTTGCCTGGGACAGTAAGGTCGTATCGAGGTGAAATTTGTATTACGTACTGAGGTCGGTAGTCGCTTGGCGGTGTCAGAGTTTGAAAATTGTAAGTGAAGGCATCGAGGAGTTACGGACGTTTATGCAGCATGATTTGAAACACGAAGAGCAGAGACGCGCCGCGCCGCGCCGCCTGGCCCAGTGAGCGTAGTTTGCTTTGATATAGGACCGTGTGGCGACGTAAAAAAATACTAGTTTCCACAGTAGAATGAAAGGAGAGTATCGGAAAGTGGTTAATTTGTAATTACATGTGACGAAGAAGTAGCTTTTGCGTGAGTTTGTGTAATCGGTTTTTCTTTTCGGTTTGCATTTGCGCCTTTGAGTGCGTTTTTGCCTGGGACAGTAAGGTCGTATCGAGGTGAAATTTGTATTACGTACTGAGGTCGGTAGTCGCTTGGCGGTGTCAGAGTTTGAAAATTGTAAGTGAAGGCATCGAGGAGTTACGGACGTTTATGCAGCATGATTTGACACACGAAGAGCAGAGACGCGCCGCGCCGCGCCGCCTGGTCCAGTGAGCGTAGTTTGCTTTGATATAGGACCGTGTGGCGACGTAAAAAAATACTAGTTTCCACAGTAGAATGAAAGGAGAGTATCGGAAAGTGGTTAATTTGTAATTACATGTGACGAAGAAGTAGCTTTTGCGTGAGTTTGTGTAATCGGTTTTTCTTTTCGGTTTGCATTTGCGCCTTTGAGTGCGTTTTTGCCTGGGACAGTAAGGACGTATCGAGGTGAAATTTGTATTACGTACTGAGGTCGGTAGTCGCTTGGCGGTGTCAGAGTTTGAAAATTGTAAGTGAAGGCATCGAGGAGTTACGGACGTTTATGCAGCATGATTTGACACACGAAGAGCAGAGACGCGCCGCGCCGCGCCGCCTGGTCCAGTGAGCGTAGTTTGCTTTGATATAGGACCGTGTGGCGACGTAAAAAAATACTAGTTTCCACAGTGGAATGAAAGGAGAGTATCGGAAAGTGGTTAATTTGTAATTACATGTGACGAAGAAGTAGCTTTTGCGTGAGTTTGTGTAATCGGTTTTTCTTTTCGGTTTGCATTTGCGCCTTTGAGTGCGTTTTTGCCTGGGACAGTAAGGTCGTATCGAGGTGAAATTTGTATTACGTACTGAGGTCGGTAGTCGCTTGGCGGTGTCAGAGTTTGAAAATTGTAAGTGAAGGCATCGAGGAGTTACGGACGTTTATGCAGCATGATTTGACACACGAAGAGCAGAGACGCGCCGCGCCGCGCCGCCTGGTCCAGTGAGCGTAGTTTGCTTTGATATAGGACCGTGTGGCGACGTAAAAAAATACTAGTTTCCACAGTAGAATGAAAGGAGAGTATCGGAAAGTGGTTAATTTGTAATTACATGTGACGAAGAAGTAGCTTTTGCGTGAGTTTGTGTAATCGGTTTTTCTTTTCGGTTTGCATTTGCGCCTTTGAGTGCGTTTTTGCCTGGGACAGTAAGGACGTATCGAGGTGAAATTTGTATTACGTACTGAGGTCGGTAGTCGCTTGGCGGTGTCAGAGTTTGAAAATTGTAAGTGAAGGCATCGAGGAGTTACGGACGTTTATGCAGCATGATTTGACACACGAAGAGCAGAGACGCGCCGCGCCGCGCCGCCTGGTCCAGTGAGCGTAGTTTGCTTTGATATAGGACCGTGTGGCGACGTAAAAAAATACTAGTTTCCACAGTGGAATGAAAGGAGAGTATCGGAAAGTGGTTAATTTGTAATTACATGTGACGAAGAAGTAGCTTTTGCGTGAGTTTGTGTAATCGGTTTTTCTTTTCGGTTTGCATTTGCGCCTTTGAGTGCGTTTTTGCCTGGGACAGTAAGGTCGTATCGAGGTGAAATTTGTATTACGTACTGAGGTCGGTAGTCGCTTGGCGGTGTCAGAGTTTGAAAATTGTAAGTGAAGGCATCGAGGAGTTACGGACGTTTATGCAGCATGATTTGACACACGAAGAGCAGAGACGCGCCGCGCCGCGCCGCCTGGTCCAGTGAGCGTAGTTTGCTTTGATATAGGACCGTGTGGCGACGTAAAAAAATACTAGTTTCCACAGTGGAATGAAAGGAGAGTATCGGAAAGTGGTTAATTTGTAATTACATGTGACGAAGAAGTAGCTTTTGCGTGAGTTTGTGTAATCGGTTTTTCTTTTCGGTTTGCATTTGCGCCTTTGAGTGCGTTTTTGCCTGGGACAGTAAGGTCGCATCGAGGTGAAATTTGTATTACGTACTGAGGTCGGTAGTCGCTTGGCGGTGTCAGAGTTTGAAAATTGTAAGTGAAGGCATCGAGGAGTTACGGACGTTTATGCAGCATGATTTGACACACGAAGAGCAGAGACGCGCCGCGCCGCGCCGCCTGGTCCAGTGAGCGTAGTTTGCTTTGATATAGGACCGTGTGGCGACGTAAAAAAATACTAGTTTCCACAGTAGAATGAAAGGAGAGTATCGGAAAGTGGTTAATTTGTAATTACATGTGACGAAGAAGTAGCTTTTGCGTGAGTTTGTGTAATCGGTTTTTCTTTTCGGTTTGCATTTGCGCCTTTGAGTGCGTTTTTGCCTGGGACAGTAAGGTCGTATCGAGGTGAAATTTGTATTACGTACTGAGGTCGGTAGTCGCTTGGCGGTGTCAGAGTTTGAAAATTGTAAGTGAAGGCATCGAGGAGTTACGGACGTTTATGCAGCATGATTTGACACACGAAGAGCAGAGACGCGCCGCGCCGCGCCGCCTGGTCCAGTGAGCGTAGTTTGCTTTGATATAGGACCGTGTGGCGACGTAAAAAAATACTAGTTTCCACAGTAGAATGAAAGGAGAGTATCGGAAAGTGGTTAATTTGTAATTACATGTGACGAAGAAGTAGCTTTTGCGTGAGTTTGTGTAATCGGTTTTTCTTTTCGGTTTGCATTTGCGCCTTTGAGTGCGTTTTTGCCTGGGACAGTAAGGTCGTATCGAGGTGAAATTTGTATTACGTACTGAGGTCGGTAGTCGCTTGGCGGTGTCAGAGTTTGAAAATTGTAAGTGAAGGCATCGAGGAGTTACGGACGTTTATGCAGCATGATTTGACACACGAAGAGCAGAGACGCGCCGCGCCGCGCCGCCTGGTCCAGTGAGCGTAGTTTGCTTTGATATAGGACCGTGTGGCGACGTAAAAAAATACTAGTTTCCACAGTAGAATGAAAGGAGAGTATCGGAAAGTGGTTAATTTGTAATTACATGTGACTAAGAAGTAGCTTTTGCGTGAGTTTGTGTAATCGGTTTTTCTTTTCGGTTTGCATTTGCGCCTTTGAGTGCGTTTTTGCCTGGGACAGTAAGGTCGTATCGAGGTGAAATTTGTATTACGTACTGAGGTCGGTAGTCGCTTGGCGGTGTCAGAGTTTGAAAATTGTAAGTGAAGGCATCGAGGAGTTACGGACGTTTATGCAGCATGATTTGACACACGAAGAGCAGAGACGCGCCGCGCCGCGCCGCCTGGTCCAGTGAGCGTAGTTTGCTTTGATATAGGACCGTGTGGCGACGTAAAAAAATACTAGTTTCCACAGTAGAATGAAAGGAGAGTATCGGAAAGTGGTTAATTTGTAATTACATGTGACGAAGAAGTAGCTTTTGCGTGAGTTTGTGTAATCGGTTTTTCTTTTCGGTTTGCATTTGCGCCTTTGAGTGCGTTTTTGCCTGGGACAGTAAGGTCGTATCGAGGTGAAATTTGTATTACGTACTGAGGTCGGTAGTCGCTTGGCGGTGTCAGAGTTTGAAAATTGTAAGTGAAGGCATCGAGGAGTTACGGACGTTTATGCAGCATGATTTGACACACGAAGAGCAGAGACGCGCCGCGCCGCGCCGCCTGGTTCAGTGAGCGTAGTTTGCTTTGATATAGGACCGTGTGGCGACGTAAAAAAATACTAGTTTCCACAGTGGAATGAAAGGAGAGTATCGGAAAGTGGTTAATTTGTAATTACATGTGACGAAGAAGTAGCTTTTGCGTGAGTTTCTGTAATCGGTTTTCCTTTTCGGTTTGCATTTGCGCCTTTGAGTGCGTTTTTGCCTGGGACAGTAAGGTCGTATCGAGGTGAAATTTGTATTACGTACTGAGGTCGGTAGTCGCTTGGCGGTGTCAGAGTTTGAAAATTGTAAGTGAAGGCATCGAGGAGTTACGGACGTTTATGCAGCATGATTTGACACACGAAGAGCAGAGACACGCCGCGCCGCGCCGCCTGGTCCAGTGAGCGTAGTTTGCTTTGATATAGGACCGTGTGGCGACGTAAAAAAATACTAGTTTCCACAGTAGAATGAAAGGAGAGTATCGGAAAGTGGTTAATTTGTAATTACATGTGACGAAGAAGTAGCTTTTGCGTGAGTTTGTGTAATCGGTTTTTCTTTTCGGTTTGCATTTGCGCCTTTGAGTGCGTTTTTGCCTGGGACAGTAAGGTCGTATCGAGGTGAAATTTGTATTACGTACTGAGGTCGGTAGTCGCTTGGCGGTGTCAGAGTTTGAAAATTGTAAGTGAAGGCATCGAGGAGTTACGGACGTTTATGCAGCATGATTTGAAACACGAAGAGCAGAGACGCGCCGCGCCGCCTGGCCCAGTGAGCGTAGTTTGCTTTGATATAGGACCGTGTGGCGACGTAAAAAAATACTAGTTTCCACAGTAGAATGAAAGGAGAGTATCGGAAAGTGGTTAATTTGTAATTACATGTGACGAAGAAGTAGCTTTTGCGTGAGTTTGTGTAATCGGTTTTTCTTTTCGGTTTGCATTTGCGCCTTTGAGTGCGTTTTTGCCTGGGACAGTAAGGTCGTATCGAGGTGAAATTTGTATTACGTACTGAGGTCGGTAGTCGCTTGGCGGTGTCAGAGTTTGAAAATTGTAAGTGAAGGCATCGAGGAGTTACGGACGTTTATGCAGCATGATTTGACACACGAAGAGCAGAGACGCGCCGCGCCGCGCCGCCTGGTCCAGTGAGCGTAGTTTGCTTTGATATAGGACCGTGTGGCGACGTAAAAAAATACTAGTTTCCACAGTAGAATGAAAGGAGAGTATCGGAAAGTGGTTAATTTGTAATTACATGTGACGAAGAAGTAGCTTTTGCGTGAGTTTGTGTAATCGGTTTTTCTTTTCGGTTTGCATTTGCGCCTTTGAGTGCGTTTTTGCCTGGGACAGTAAGGTCGTATCGAGGTGAAATTTGTATTACGTACTGAGGTCGGTAGTCGCTTGGCGGTGTCAGAGTTTGAAAATTGTAAGTGAAGGCATCGAGGAGTTACGGACGTTTATGCAGCATGATTTGAAACACGAAGAGCAGAGACGCGCCGCGCCGCGCCGCCTGGCCCAGTGAGCGTAGTTTGCTTTGATATAGGACCGTGTGGCGACGTAAAAAAATACTAGTTTCCACAGTAGAATGAAAGGAGAGTATCGGAAAGTGGTTAATTTGTAATTACATGTGACGAAGAAGTAGCTTTTGCGTGAGTTTGTGTAATCGGTTTTCTTTTCCGTTTGCATTTGCGTCTTTGAGTGCGTTTTTGCCTGGGACAGTAAGGTCGTATGTAGTTGAAATTGATATCACGTACTGAGGTCGGTAGTCGCTTGGCGGTGTGAGAGTTTGAAAATTGTAAGTGAAGGCATCGAGGAGTTACGGACGTTTATGCAGCATGATTTGAAACACGAAGAGCAGAGACGCGCCGGGCCGCGCCGCCTGGCCCAGTAAGTGTAGTTTGCTTTGATATAGGACCGTTTGGCGACGTAAAAAAATACTAGTTTCCACAGTGGAATGAAAGGAGAGTAACGGAAAGTGTTTAATTTGCAAGTACATCAGACGAAAAAGTAGCTTTTGCGCGAGTTTGTGTAATCCGTTTTTCGGTTTGTATTTGCGTCTTTGAGTGCGTTTTTGCCTGGGACAGTAAGGTCGTATCGAGGTGAAATTTGTATGACGTACTGAGGTCGGTGGTCTCTTGGCGGTGTCAAAGTTTTAAGATTTGAAGTGAGGGCATCGAGGAGTTACGGACGTTTATGCAGCGTATTTTGAGACGATGAGAAGAGACGCGCCGCGCCGCGCCGCCTGGCCCAGTAAGTGTAGTTTGCTTTGATATAGGACCGTTTGGCGACGTAAAAAAATACTAGTTTCCACAGTAGAATGAAAGGAGAGTAACGGAAAGTGTTTAATTTGCAAGTACATCAGACGAAAAAGTAGCTTTTGCGCGAGTTTGTGTAATCCGTTTTTCGGTTTGTATTTGCGTCTTTGAGTGCGTTTTTGCCTGGGACAGTAAGGTCGTATCGAGGTGAAATTTGTATGACGTACTGAGGTCGGTGGTCTCTTGGCGGTGTCAAAGTTTTAAGATTTGAAGTGAGGGCATCGAGGAGTTACGGACGTTTATGCAGCGTATTTTGAGACGATGAGAAGAGACGCGCCGCGCCGCGCCGCCTGGCCCAGTAAGTGTAGTTTGCTTTGATATAGGACCGTTTGGCGACGTAAAAAAATACTAGTTTCCACAGTGGAATGAAAGGAGAGTAACGGAAAGTGTTTAATTTGCAAGTACATCAGACGAAAAAGTAGCTTTTGCGCGAGTTTGTGTAATCCGTTTTTCGGTTTGTATTTGCGTCTTTGAGTGCGTTTTTGCCTGGGACAGTAAGGTCGTATCGAGGTGAAATTTGTATGACGTACTGAGGTCGGTGGTCTCTTGGCGGTGTCAAAGTTTTAAGATTTGAAGTGAGGGCAACGAGGAGTTACGGACGTTTATGCAGCGTATTTTGAGACGATGAGAAGAGACGCGCCGCGCCGCGCCGCCTGGCCCAGTAAGTGTAGTTTGCTTTGATATAGGACCGTTTGGCGACGTAAAAAAATACTAGTTTCCACAGTGGAATGAAAGGAGAGTAACGGAAAGTGTTTAATTTGCAAGTACATCAGACGAAAAAGTAGCTTTTGCGCGAGTTTGTGTAATCCGTTTTTCGGTATGTATTTGCGTCTTTGAGTGCGTTTTTGCCTGGGACAGTAAGGTCGTATCGAGGTGAAATTTGTATGACGTACTGAGGTCGGTGGTCTCTTGGCGGTGTCAAAGTTTTAAGATTTGAAGTGAGGGCAACGAGGAGTTACGGACGTTTATGCAGCGTATTTTGAGACGATGAGAAGAGACGCGCCGCGCCGCGCCGCCTGGCCCAGTAAGTGTAGTTTGCTTTGATATAGGACCGTTTGGCGACGTAAAAAAATACTAGTTTCCACAGTAGAATGAAAGGAGAGTAACGGAAAGTGTTTAATTTGCAAGTACATCAGACGAAAAAGTAGCTTTTGCGCGAGTTTGTGTAATCCGTTTTTCGGTTTGTATTTGCGTCTTTGAGTGCGTTTTTGCCTGGGACAGTAAGGTCGTATCGAGGTGAAATTTGTATGACGTACTGAGGTCGGTGGTCTCTTGGCGGTGTCAAAGTTTTAAGATTTGAAGTGAGGGCATCGAGGAGTTACGGACGTTTATGCAGCGTATTTTGAGACGATGAGAAGAGACGCGCCGCGCCGCGCCGCCTGGCCCAGTAAGTGTAGTTTGCTTTGATATAGGACCGTTTGGCGACGTAAAAAAATACTAGTTTCCACAGTGGAATGAAAGGAGAGTAACGGAAAGTGTTTAATTTGCAAGTACATCAGACGAAAAAGTAGCTTTTGCGCGAGTTTGTGTAATCCGTTTTTCGGTTTGTATTTGCGTCTTTGAGTGCGTTTTTGCCTGGGACAGTAAGGTCGTATCGAGGTGAAATTTGTATGACGTACTGAGGTCGGTGGTCTCTTGGCGGTGTCAAAGTTTTAAGATTTGAAGTGAGGGCAACGAGGAGTTACGGACGTTTATGCAGCGTATTTTGAGACGATGAGAAGAGACGCGCCGCGCCGCGCCGCCTGGCCCAGTAAGTGTAGTTTGCTTTGATATAGGACCGTTTGGCGACGTAAAAAAATACTAGTTTCCACAGTGGAATGAAAGGAGAGTAACGGAAAGTGTTTAATTTGCAAGTACATCAGACGAAAAAGTAGCTTTTGCGCGAGTTTGTGTAATCCGTTTTTCGGTATGTATTTGCGTCTTTGAGTGCGTTTTTGCCTGGGACAGTAAGGTCGTATCGAGGTGAAATTTGTATGACGTACTGAGGTCGGTGGTCTCTTGGCGGTGTCAAAGTTTTAAGATTTGAAGTGAGGGCATCGAGGAGTTACGGACGTTTATGCAGCGTATTTTGAGACGATGAGAAGAGACGCGCCGCGCCGCGCCGCCTGGCCCAGTAAGTGTAGTTTGCTTTGATATAGGACCGTTTGGCGACGTAAAAAAATACTAGTTTCCACAGTGGAATGAAAGGAGAGTAACGGAAAGTGTTTAATTTGCAAGTACATCAGACGAAAAAGTAGCTTTTGCGCGAGTTTGTGTAATCCGTTTTTCGGTTTGTATTTGCGTCTTTGAGTGCGTTTTTGCCTGGGACAGTAAGGTCGTATCGAGGTGAAATTTGTATGACGTACTGAGGTCGGTGGTCTCTTGGCGGTGTCAAAGTTTTAAGATTTGAAGTGAGGGCATCGAGGAGTTACGGACGTTTATGCAGCGTATTTTGAGACGATGAGAAGAGACGCGCCGCGCCGCGCCGCCTGGCCCAGTAAGTGTAGTTTGCTTTGATATAGGACCGTTTGGCGACGTAAAAAAATACTAGTTTCCACAGTAGAATGAAAGGAGAGTATCGGAAAGTGGTTAATTTGTAACTACATAAGACGAAAACGTAGCTTTTGCGTGAGTTTGTGTAATCGGTTTTTCTTTTCGGTTTGCATTTGCGTCTTTGAGTGCGTTTTTGCCTGGGACAGTAAGGTCGTATGTAGTTGAAATTGATATCACGTACTGAGGTCGGTAGTCGCTTGGCGGTGTCAGAGTTTGAAAATTGTAAGTGAAGGCATCGAGGAGTTACGGACGTTTATGCAGCATGATTTGACACACGAAGAGCAGAGACGCGCCGCGCCGCGCCGCCTGGTCCAGTGAGCGTAGTTTGCTTTGATATAGGACCGTGTGGCGACGTAAAAAAATACTAGTTTCCACAGTAGAATGAAAGGAGAGTATCGGAAAGTGGTTAATTTGTAATTACATGTGACGAAGAAGTAGCTTTTGCGTGAGTTTGTGTAATCGGTTTTTCTTTTCGGTTTGCGCTTGCGCCTTTGAGTGCGTTTTTGCCTGGGACAGTAAGGTCGTATCGAGGTGAAATTTGTATTACGTACTGAGGTCGGTAGTCGCTTGGCGGTGTCAGAGTTTGAAAATTGTAAGTGAAGGCATCGAGGAGTTACGGACGTTTATGCAGCATGATTTGACACACGAAGAGCAGAGACGCGCCGCGCCGCGCCGCCTGGCCCAGTGAGCGTAGTTTGCTTTGATATAGGACCGTGTGGCGACGTAAAAAAATACTAGTTTCCACAGTGGAATGAAAGGAGAGTATCGGAAAGTGGTTAATTTGTAATTACATGTGACGAAGAAGTAGCTTTTGCGTGAGTTTCTGTAATCGGTTTTCCTTTTCGGTTTGCATTTGCGCCTTTGAGTGCGTTTTTGCCTGGGACAGTAAGGTCGTATGTAGTTGAAATTGATATCACGTACTGAGGTCGGTAGTCGCTTGGCGGTGTGAGAGTTTGAAAATTGTAAGTGAAGGCATCGAGGAGTTACGGACGTTTATGCAGCATGATTTGACACACGAAGAGCAGAGACGCGCCGCGCCGCGCCGCCTGGTCCAGTGAGCGTAGTTTGCTTTGATATAGGACCGTGTGGCGACGTAAAAAAATACTAGTTTCCACAGTAGAATGAAAGGAGAGTATCGGAAAGTGGTTAATTTGTAATTACATGTGACGAAGAAGTAGCTTTTGCGTGAGTTTGTGTAATCGGTTTTTCTTTTCGGTTTGCGCTTGCGCCTTTGAGTGCGTTTTTGCCTGGGACAGTAAGGTCGTATCGAGGTGAAATTTGTATTACGTACTGAGGTCGGTAGTCGCTTGGCGGTGTCAGAGTTTGAAAATTGTAAGTGAAGGCATCGAGGAGTTACGGACGTTTATGCAGCATGATTTGAAACACGAAGAGCAGAGACGCGCCGCGCCGCGCCGCCTGGCCCAGTGAGCGTAGTTTGCTTTGATATAGGACCGTGTGGCGACGTAAAAAAATACTAGTTTCCACAGTAGAATGAAAGGAGAGTATCGGAAAGTGGTTAATTTGTAATTACATGTGACGAAGAAGTAGCTTTTGCGTGAGTTTGTGTAATCGGTTTTTCTTTTCCGTTTGCATTTGCGTCTTTGAGTGCGTTTTTGCCTGGGACAGTAAGGTCGTATGTAGTTGAAATTGATATCACGTACTGAGGTCGGTAGTCGCTTGGCGGTGTGAGAGTTTGAAAATTGTAAGTGAAGGCATCGAGGAGTTACGGACGTTTATGCAGCATGATTTGACACACGAAGAGCAGAGACGCGCCGCGCCGCGCCGCCTGGTCCAGTGAGCGTAGTTTGCTTTGATATAGGACCGTGTGGCGACGTAAAAAAATACTAGTTTCCACAGTAGAATGAAAGGAGAGTATCGGAAAGTGGTTAATTTGTAATTACATGTGACGAAGAAGTAGCTTTTGCGTGAGTTTGTGTAATCGGTTTTTCTTTTCGGTTTGCGCTTGCGCCTTTGAGTGCGTTTTTGCCTGGGACAGTAAGGTCGTATCGAGGTGAAATTTGTATTACGTACTGAGGTCGGTAGTCGCTTGGCGGTGTCAGAGTTTGAAAATTGTAAGTGAAGGCATCGAGGAGTTACGGACGTTTATGCAGCATGATTTGACACACGAAGAGCAGAGACGCGCCGCGCCGCGCCGCCTGGTCCAGTGAGCGTAGTTTGCTTTGATATAGGACCGTGTGGCGACGTAAAAAAATACTAGTTTCCACAGTAGAATGAAAGGAGAGTATCGGAAAGTGGTTAATTTGTAATTACATGTGACGAAGAAGTAGCTTTTGCGTGAGTTTGTGTAATCGGTTTTTCTTTTCGGTTTGCGCTTGCGCCTTTGAGTGCGTTTTTGCCTGGGACAGTAAGGTCGTATCGAGGTGAAATTTGTATTACGTACTGAGGTCGGTAGTCGCTTGGCGGTGTCAGAGTTTGAAAATTGTAAGTGAAGGCATCGAGGAGTTACGGACGTTTATGCAGCATGATTTGAAACACGAAGAGCAGAGACGCGCCGCGCCGCGCCGCCTGGCCCAGTGAGCGTAGTTTGCTTTGATATAGGACCGTGTGGCGACGTAAAAAAATACTAGTTTCCACAGTAGAATGAAAGGAGAGTATCGGAAAGTGGTTAATTTGTAATTACATGTGACGAAGAAGTAGCTTTTGCGTGAGTTTGTGTAATCGGTTTTTCTTTTCCGTTTGCATTTGCGTCTTTGAGTGCGTTTTTGCCTGGGACAGTAAGGTCGTATGTAGTTGAAATTGATATCACGTACTGAGGTCGGTAGTCGCTTGGCGGTGTGAGAGTTTGAAAATTGTAAGTGAAGGCATCGAGGAGTTACGGACGTTTATGCAGCATGATTTGACACACGAAGAGCAGAGACGCGCCGCGCCGCGCCGCCTGGTCCAGTGAGCGTAGTTTGCTTTGATATAGGACCGTGTGGCGACGTAAAAAAATACTAGTTTCCACAGTAGAATGAAAGGAGAGTATCGGAAAGTGGTTAATTTGTAATTACATGTGACGAAGAAGTAGCTTTTGCGTGAGTTTGTGTAATCGGTTTTTCTTTTCGGTTTGCGCTTGCGCCTTTGAGTGCGTTTTTGCCTGGGACAGTAAGGTCGTATCGAGGTGAAATTTGTATTACGTACTGAGGTCGGTAGTCGCTTGGCGGTGTCAGAGTTTGAAAATTGTAAGTGAAGGCATCGAGGAGTTACGGACGTTTATGCAGCATGATTTGACACACGAAGAGCAGAGACGCGCCGCGCCGCGCCGCCTGGTCCAGTGAGCGTAGTTTGCTTTGATATAGGACCGTGTGGCGACGTAAAAAAATACTAGTTTCCACAGTGGAATGAAAGGAGAGTATCGGAAAGTGGTTAATTTGTAATTACATGTGACGAAGAAGTAGCTTTTGCGTGAGTTTCTGTAATCGGTTTTCCTTTTCGGTTTGCATTTGCGCCTTTGAGTGCGTTTTTGCCTGGGACAGTAAGGTCGTATCGAGGTGAAATTTGTATTACGTACTGAGGTCGGTAGTCGCTTGGCGGTGTCAGAGTTTGAAAATTGTAAGTGAAGGCATCGAGGAGTTACGGACGTTTATGCAGCATGATTTGACACACGAAGAGCAGAGACGCGCCGCGCCGCGCCGCCTGGTCCAGTGAGCGTAGTTTGCTTTGATATAGGACCGTGTGGCGACGTAAAAAAATACTAGTTGCCACAGTAGAATGAAAGGAGAGTATCGGAAAGTGGTTAATTTGTAATTACATGTGACGAAGAAGTAGCTTTTGCGTGAGTTTGTGTAATCGGTTTTTCTTTTCGGTTTGCATTTGCGCCTTTGAGTGCGTTTTTGCCTGGGACAGTAAGGTCGTATCGAGGTGAAATTTGTATTACGTACTGAGGTCGGTAGTCGCTTGGCGGTGTCAGAGTTTGAAAATTGTAAGTGAAGGCATCGAGGAGTTACGGACGTTTATGCAGCATGATTTGAAACACGAAGAGCAGAGACGCGCCGCGCCACGCCGCCTGGTCCAGTGAGCGTAGTTTGCTTTGATATAGGACCGTGTGGCGACGTAAAAAAATACTAGTTTCCACAGTGGAATGAATGGAGAGTAACGGAAAGTGGTTAATTTGTAATTACATGTGACGAAGAAGTAGCTTTTGCGTGAGTTTGTGTAATCGGTTTTTCTTTTCGGTTTGCATTTGCGCCTTTGAGTGCGTTTTTGCCTGGGACAGTAAGGTCGTATCGAGGTGAAATTTGTATGACGTACTGAGGTCGGTGGTCTCTTGGCGGTGTCAAAGTTTTAAGATTTGAAGTGAGGGCATCGAGGAGTTAGGGACGTTTATGCAGCGTATTTTGAGACGATGAGAAGAGACGCGCCGCGCCGCCTGGCCCAGTAAGTGTAGTTTGCTTTGATATAGGACCGTTTGGCGACGTAAAAAAATACTAGTTTCCACAGTGGAATGAAAGGAGAGTATCGGAAAGTGGTTAATTTGTAATTACATGTGACGAAGAAGTAGCTTTTGCGTGAGTTTGTGTAATCGGTTTTTCTTTTCGGTTTGCATTTGCGCCTTTGAGTGCGTTTTTGCCTGGGACAGTAAGGTCGTATCGAGGTGAAATTTGTATTACGTACTGAGGTCGGTAGTCGCTTGGCGGTGTCAGAGTTTGAAAATTGTAAGTGAAGGCATCGAGGAGTTACGGACGTTTATGCAGCATGATTTGACACACGAAGAGCAGAGACGCGCCGCGCCGCGCCGCCTGGTCCAGTGAGCGTAGTTTGCTTTGATATAGGACCGTGTGGCGACGTAAAAAAATACTAGTTTCCACAGTAGAATGAAAGGAGAGTATCGGAAAGTGGTTAATTTGTAATTACATGTGACGAAGAAGTAGCTTTTGCGTGAGTTTGTGTAATCGGTTTTTCTTTTCGGTTTGCATTTGCGCCTTTGAGTGCGTTTTTGCCTGGGACAGTAAGGTCGTATCGAGGTGAAATTTGTATTACGTACTGAGGTCGGTAGTCGCTTGGCGGTGTCAGAGTTTGAAAATTGTAAGTGAAGGCATCGAGGAGTTACGGACGTTTATGCAGCATGATTTGACACACGAAGAGCAGAGACGCGCCGCGCCGCGCCGCCTGGTCCAGTGAGCGTAGTTTGCTTTGATATAGGACCGTGTGGCGACGTAAAAAAATACTAGTTTCCACAGTAGAATGAAAGGAGAGTATCGGAAAGTGGTTAATTTGTAATTACATGTGACGAAGAAGTAGCTTTTGCGTGAGTTTGTGTAATCGGTTTTTCTTTTCGGTTTGCATTTGCGCCTTTGAGTGCGTTTTTGCCTGGGACAGTAAGGTCGTATCGAGGTGAAATTTGTATTACGTACTGAGGTCGGTAGTCGCTTGGCGGTGTCAGAGTTTGAAAATTGTAAGTGAAGGCATCGAGGAGTTACGGACGTTTATGCAGCATGATTTGACACACGAAGAGCAGAGACGCGCCGCGCCGCGCCGCCTGGTCCAGTGAGCGTAGTTTGCTTTGATATAGGACCGTGTGGCGACGTAAAAAAATACTAGTTTCCACAGTAGAATGAAAGGAGAGTATCGGAAAGTGGTTAATTTGTAATTACATGTGACTAAGAAGTAGCTTTTGCGTGAGTTTGTGTAATCGGTTTTTCTTTTCGGTTTGCATTTGCGCCTTTGAGTGCGTTTTTGCCTGGGACAGTAAGGTCGTATCGAGGTGAAATTTGTATTACGTACTGAGGTCGGTAGTCGCTTGGCGGTGTCAGAGTTTGAAAATTGTAAGTGAAGGCATCGAGGAGTTACGGACGTTTATGCAGCATGATTTGACACACGAAGAGCAGAGACGCGCCGCGCCGCGCCGCCTGGTCCAGTGAGCGTAGTTTGCTTTGATATAGGACCGTGTGGCGACGTAAAAAAATACTAGTTTCCACAGTAGAATGAAAGGAGAGTATCGGAAAGTGGTTAATTTGTAATTACATGTGACGAAGAAGTAGCTTTTGCGTGAGTTTGTGTAATCGGTTTTTCTTTTCGGTTTGCATTTGCGCCTTTGAGTGCGTTTTTGCCTGGGACAGTAAGGTCGTATCGAGGTGAAATTTGTATTACGTACTGAGGTCGGTAGTCGCTTGGCGGTGTCAGAGTTTGAAAATTGTAAGTGAAGGCATCGAGGAGTTACGGACGTTTATGCAGCATGATTTGACACACGAAGAGCAGAGACGCGCCGCGCCGCGCCGCCTGGTTCAGTGAGCGTAGTTTGCTTTGATATAGGACCGTGTGGCGACGTAAAAAAATACTAGTTTCCACAGTGGAATGAAAGGAGAGTATCGGAAAGTGGTTAATTTGTAATTACATGTGACGAAGAAGTAGCTTTTGCGTGAGTTTCTGTAATCGGTTTTCCTTTTCGGTTTGCATTTGCGCCTTTGAGTGCGTTTTTGCCTGGGACAGTAAGGTCGTATCGAGGTGAAATTTGTATTACGTACTGAGGTCGGTAGTCGCTTGGCGGTGTCAGAGTTTGAAAATTGTAAGTGAAGGCATCGAGGAGTTACGGACGTTTATGCAGCATGATTTGACACACGAAGAGCAGAGACACGCCGCGCCGCGCCGCCTGGTCCAGTGAGCGTAGTTTGCTTTGATATAGGACCGTGTGGCGACGTAAAAAAATACTAGTTTCCACAGTAGAATGAAAGGAGAGTATCGGAAAGTGGTTAATTTGTAATTACATGTGACGAAGAAGTAGCTTTTGCGTGAGTTTGTGTAATCGGTTTTTCTTTTCGGTTTGCATTTGCGCCTTTGAGTGCGTTTTTGCCTGGGACAGTAAGGTCGTATCGAGGTGAAATTTGTATTACGTACTGAGGTCGGTAGTCGCTTGGCGGTGTCAGAGTTTGAAAATTGTAAGTGAAGGCATCGAGGAGTTACGGACGTTTATGCAGCATGATTTGAAACACGAAGAGCAGAGACGCGCCGCGCCGCGCCGCCTGGCCCAGTGAGCGTAGTTTGCTTTGATATAGGACCGTGTGGCGACGTAAAAAAATACTAGTTTCCACAGTAGAATGAAAGGAGAGTATCGGAAAGTGGTTAATTTGTAATTACATGTGACGAAGAAGTAGCTTTTGCGTGAGTTTGTGTAATCGGTTTTTCTTTTCGGTTTGCATTTGCGCCTTTGAGTGCGTTTTTGCCTGGGACAGTAAGGTCGTATCGAGGTGAAATTTGTATTACGTACTGAGGTCGGTAGTCGCTTGGCGGTGTCAGAGTTTGAAAATTGTAAGTGAAGGCATCGAGGAGTTACGGACGTTTATGCAGCATGATTTGACACACGAAGAGCAGAGACGCGCCGCGCCGCGCCGCCTGGTCCAGTGAGCGTAGTTTGCTTTGATATAGGACCGTGTGGCGACGTAAAAAAATACTAGTTTCCACAGTAGAATGAAAGGAGAGTATCGGAAAGTGGTTAATTTGTAATTACATGTGACGAAGAAGTAGCTTTTGCGTGAGTTTGTGTAATCGGTTTTTCTTTTCGGTTTGCATTTGCGCCTTTGAGTGCGTTTTTGCCTGGGACAGTAAGGTCGTATCGAGGTGAAATTTGTATTACGTACTGAGGTCGGTAGTCGCTTGGCGGTGTCAGAGTTTGAAAATTGTAAGTGAAGGCATCGAGGAGTTACGGACGTTTATGCAGCATGATTTGAAACACGAAGAGCAGAGACGCGCCGCGCCGCGCCGCCTGGCCCAGTGAGCGTAGTTTGCTTTGATATAGGACCGTGTGGCGACGTAAAAAAATACTAGTTTCCACAGTAGAATGAAAGGAGAGTATCGGAAAGTGGTTAATTTGTAATTACATGTGACGAAGAAGTAGCTTTTGCGTGAGTTTGTGTAATCGGTTTTCTTTTCCGTTTGCATTTGCGTCTTTGAGTGCGTTTTTGCCTGGGACAGTAAGGTCGTATGTAGTTGAAATTGATATCACGTACTGAGGTCGGTAGTCGCTTGGCGGTGTGAGAGTTTGAAAATTGTAAGTGAAGGCATCGAGGAGTTACGGACGTTTATGCAGCATGATTTGAAACACGAAGAGCAGAGACGCGCCGGGCCGCGCCGCCTGGCCCAGTAAGTGTAGTTTGCTTTGATATAGGACCGTTTGGCGACGTAAAAAAATACTAGTTTCCACAGTGGAATGAAAGGAGAGTAACGGAAAGTGTTTAATTTGCAAGTACATCAGACGAAAAAGTAGCTTTTGCGCGAGTTTGTGTAATCCGTTTTTCGGTTTGTATTTGCGTCTTTGAGTGCGTTTTTGCCTGGGACAGTAAGGTCGTATCGAGGTGAAATTTGTATGACGTACTGAGGTCGGTGGTCTCTTGGCGGTGTCAAAGTTTTAAGATTTGAAGTGAGGGCATCGAGGAGTTACGGACGTTTATGCAGCGTATTTTGAGACGATGAGAAGAGACGCGCCGCGCCGCGCCGCCTGGCCCAGTAAGTGTAGTTTGCTTTGATATAGGACCGTTTGGCGACGTAAAAAAATACTAGTTTCCACAGTAGAATGAAAGGAGAGTAACGGAAAGTGTTTAATTTGCAAGTACATCAGACGAAAAAGTAGCTTTTGCGCGAGTTTGTGTAATCCGTTTTTCGGTTTGTATTTGCGTCTTTGAGTGCGTTTTTGCCTGGGACAGTAAGGTCGTATCGAGGTGAAATTTGTATGACGTACTGAGGTCGGTGGTCTCTTGGCGGTGTCAAAGTTTTAAGATTTGAAGTGAGGGCATCGAGGAGTTACGGACGTTTATGCAGCGTATTTTGAGACGATGAGAAGAGACGCGCCGCGCCGCGCCGCCTGGCCCAGTAAGTGTAGTTTGCTTTGATATAGGACCGTTTGGCGACGTAAAAAAATACTAGTTTCCACAGTGGAATGAAAGGAGAGTAACGGAAAGTGTTTAATTTGCAAGTACATCAGACGAAAAAGTAGCTTTTGCGCGAGTTTGTGTAATCCGTTTTTCGGTTTGTATTTGCGTCTTTGAGTGCGTTTTTGCCTGGGACAGTAAGGTCGTATCGAGGTGAAATTTGTATGACGTACTGAGGTCGGTGGTCTCTTGGCGGTGTCAAAGTTTTAAGATTTGAAGTGAGGGCAACGAGGAGTTACGGACGTTTATGCAGCGTATTTTGAGACGATGAGAAGAGACGCGCCGCGCCGCGCCGCCTGGCCCAGTAAGTGTAGTTTGCTTTGATATAGGACCGTTTGGCGACGTAAAAAAATACTAGTTTCCACAGTGGAATGAAAGGAGAGTAACGGAAAGTGTTTAATTTGCAAGTACATCAGACGAAAAAGTAGCTTTTGCGCGAGTTTGTGTAATCCGTTTTTCGGTTTGTATTTGCGTCTTTGAGTGCGTTTTTGCCTGGGACAGTAAGGTCGTATCGAGGTGAAATTTGTATGACGTACTGAGGTCGGTGGTCTCTTGGCGGTGTCAAAGTTTTAAGATTTGAAGTGAGGGCATCGAGGAGTTACGGACGTTTATGCAGCGTATTTTGAGACGATGAGAAGAGACGCGCCGCGCCGCGCCGCCTGGCCCAGTAAGTGTAGTTTGCTTTGATATAGGACCGTTTGGCGACGTAAAAAAATACTAGTTTCCACAGTGGAATGAAAGGAGAGTAACGGAAAGTGTTTAATTTGCAAGTACATCAGACGAAAAAGTAGCTTTTGCGCGAGTTTGTGTAATCCGTTTTTCGGTTTGTATTTGCGTCTTTGAGTGCGTTTTTGCCTGGGACAGTAAGGTCGTATCGAGGTGAAATTTGTATGACGTACTGAGGTCGGTGGTCTCTTGGCGGTGTCAAAGTTTTAAGATTTGAAGTGAGGGCATCGAGGAGTTACGGACGTTTATGCAGCGTATTTTGAGACGATGAGAAGAGACGCGCCGCGCCGCGCCGCCTGGCCCAGTAAGTGTAGTTTGCTTTGATATAGGACCGTTTGGCGACGTAAAAAAATACTAGTTTCCACAGTAGAATGAAAGGAGAGTATCGGAAAGTGGTTAATTTGTAACTACATAAGACGAAAACGTAGCTTTTGCGTGAGTTTGTGTAATCGGTTTTTCTTTTCGGTTTGCATTTGCGTCTTTGAGTGCGTTTTTGCCTGGGACAGTAAGGTCGTATGTAGTTGAAATTGATATCACGTACTGAGGTCGGTAGTCGCTTGGCGGTGTCAGAGTTTGAAAATTGTAAGTGAAGGCATCGAGGAGTTACGGACGTTTATGCAGCATGATTTGAAACACGAAGAGCAGAGACGCGCCGCGCCGCGCCGCCTGGCCCAGTGAGCGTAGTTTGCTTTGATATAGGACCGTGTGGCGACGTAAAAAAATACTAGTTTCCACAGTAGAATGAAAGGAGAGTATCGGAAAGTGGTTAATTTGTAATTACATGTGACGAAGAAGTAGCTTTTGCGTGAGTTTGTGTAATCGGTTTTTCTTTTCCGTTTGCATTTGCGTCTTTGAGTGCGTTTTTGCCTGGGACAGTAAGGTCGTATGTAGTTGAAATTGATATCACGTACTGAGGTCGGTAGTCGCTTGGCGGTGTGAGAGTTTGAAAATTGTAAGTGAAGGCATCGAGGAGTTACGGACGTTTATGCAGCATGATTTGACACACGAAGAGCAGAGACGCGCCGCGCCGCGCCGCCTGGTCCAGTGAGCGTAGTTTGCTTTGATATAGGACCGTGTGGCGACGTAAAAAAATACTAGTTTCCACAGTAGAATGAAAGGAGAGTATCGGAAAGTGGTTAATTTGTAATTACATGTGACGAAGAAGTAGCTTTTGCGTGAGTTTGTGTAATCGGTTTTTCTTTTCGGTTTGCGCTTGCGCCTTTGAGTGCGTTTTTGCCTGGGACAGTAAGGTCGTATCGAGGTGAAATTTGTATTACGTACTGAGGTCGGTAGTCGCTTGGCGGTGTCAGAGTTTGAAAATTGTAAGTGAAGGCATCGAGGAGTTACGGACGTTTATGCAGCATGATTTGACACACGAAGAGCAGAGACGCGCCGCGCCGCGCCGCCTGGTCCAGTGAGCGTAGTTTGCTTTGATATAGGACCGTGTGGCGACGTAAAAAAATACTAGTTTCCACAGTGGAATGAAAGGAGAGTATCGGAAAGTGGTTAATTTGTAATTACATGTGACGAAGAAGTAGCTTTTGCGTGAGTTTCTGTAATCGGTTTTCCTTTTCGGTTTGCATTTGCGCCTTTGAGTGCGTTTTTGCCTGGGACAGTAAGGTCGTATCGAGGTGAAATTTGTATTACGTACTGAGGTCGGTAGTCGCTTGGCGGTGTCAGAGTTTGAAAATTGTAAGTGAAGGCATCGAGGAGTTACGGACGTTTATGCAGCATGATTTGACACACGAAGAGCAGAGACGCGCCGCGCCGCGCCGCCTGGTCCAGTGAGCGTAGTTTGCTTTGATATAGGACCGTGTGGCGACGTAAAAAAATACTAGTTGCCACAGTAGAATGAAAGGAGAGTATCGGAAAGTGGTTAATTTGTAATTACA
Organism: Schistocerca serialis cubense; assembly: GCF_023864345.2. NCBI lineage: Eukaryota > Metazoa > Arthropoda > Insecta > Orthoptera > Acrididae > Schistocerca > Schistocerca serialis. The sequence continues at coordinate 95,879 of NW_026047665.1, read as the reverse complement.
TGTGACGAAGAAGTAGCTTTTGCGTGAGTTTGTGTAATCGGTTTTTCTTTTCGGTTTGCATTTGCGCCTTTGAGTGCGTTTTTGCCTGGGACAGTAAGGTCGTATCGAGGTGAAATTTGTATTACGTACTGAGGTCGGTAGTCGCTTGGCGGTGTCAGAGTTTGAAAATTGTAAGTGAAGGCATCGAGGAGTTACGGACGTTTATGCAGCATGATTTGAAACACGAAGAGCAGAGACGCGCCGCGCCACGCCGCCTGGTCCAGTGAGCGTAGTTTGCTTTGATATAGGACCGTGTGGCGACGTAAAAAAATACTAGTTTCCACAGTGGAATGAATGGAGAGTAACGGAAAGTGGTTAATTTGTAATTACATGTGACGAAGAAGTAGCTTTTGCGTGAGTTTGTGTAATCGGTTTTTCTTTTCGGTTTGCATTTGCGCCTTTGAGTGCGTTTTTGCCTGGGACAGTAAGGTCGTATCGAGGTGAAATTTGTATGACGTACTGAGGTCGGTGGTCTCTTGGCGGTGTCAAAGTTTTAAGATTTGAAGTGAGGGCATCGAGGAGTTAGGGACGTTTATGCAGCGTATTTTGAGACGATGAGAAGAGACGCGCCGCGCCGCCTGGCCCAGTAAGTGTAGTTTGCTTTGATATAGGACCGTTTGGCGACGTAAAAAAATACTAGTTTCCACAGTGGAATGAAAGGAGAGTAACGGAAAGTGTTTAATTTGCAAGTACATCAGACGAAAAAGTAGCTTTTGCGCGAGTTTGTGTAATCCGTTTTTCGGTTTGTATTTGCGTCTTTGAGTGCGTTTTTGCCTGGGACAGTAAGGTGGTATCGAGGTGAAATTTGTATGACGTACTGAGGTCGGTGGTCTCTTGGCGGTGTCAGAGTTTTAAGACTGTAGGTGACGTGTCGTTTGATTCGTTGATGCAGTAGATATTCCGGGCACCGCTAAGTGTACCCCGGCCTCTCGCTGTCACTTGGTCGGAGTGGCCGCCTTATAACGTAACTGGAAGCAAGCGGAGCGCAGCGGAGTCGCATTGCAAAGTCGTTTGCTAAGTCGGGCGGCTTGGAGGGGGACATTATGCATGCTGCCAAGCCAACAGGCTGCGTACTGCACTCATGCCTCCCCCCCCCCCCCACAAACTACACAGGCGATACAAATGCGCCTGTTGAAATAACTTGTTTGCGGCCTTGCATGTTAAGTTGGAAAGTCGTTTGCTAAGTCGGGCGGCTTGGAGGGGGACATAATGCATGCTGCCAAGCCAACAGGCTGCGTACTGCACTCATGCCTCCCCCCCCCCCCCCCACAAACTACACAGGCGATACAAATGCGCCTGTTGAAATAACTTGTTTGCGGCCTTGCATGTTAAGTTGGGAAGCAAATAAGGAAGCAGCTCGTGCGCCGCGAAGCCATCAGACACACCAGCCCCCAAGCAGCAATTAAAATTGTCGCTGTTAATTGTATTAGCAGGCGTGCCGCCCCCACCTCTGATGGCGCCTATTACAGCGTATTTTTTTTTCCCCCTGGCTTTCCTTCTAGACACCCTTTCACTGCTGCCACACAGCACTGGTTGTGTTTTAAATATTATGTAATGCTCCAATTATTTTAATGCAGCCCAATTGCGACGATTTGTGTGTGTGTGTGTGTGATCTGGAAATTTCTGTTTTGCTTTCTCAGTCTGGAAGCTAGGGTTGCAACAATATTATATTGAAGCCTGCTAACTCAGGAAGTGCAGCCTGGAAGCAAATAGCTGAACATGGATTTTATGACGCTTCCAGGCGACTGTGAGAGGCTGTGCTCATCCCTCGATTCGCACCACGGAATATCGGCCGCGAGCTGCGAATTCCGACGAATCACGGGCCGCATTTTGTGCCCCATAACCCCCCCCCCCACCACACCCCCTATCGCAATACGGGACCGCGCTTTCCGACGCATTCTGTGGTGTCACCGCCAGACACCACACTTGCTAGGTGGTACTTTAAATCGGCCGCGGTCCATTTAGTACATGTCGGACCCGCGTGTCGCCACTGTGTGATCGCAGACCGTGTGCCACCACAAGGCAGGTCTCGAGATACGGAATAGCACTCGCCCCAGTTGTACGACGACTTTGCTAGCGACTACACTGACGCAGCCTTTCTCTCATTTGCCGAGAGACAGTTAGAATAGCCTTCAGCTAAGTCCATGACTATGACATAGCAAGGCGCCATTAACCGTATCTGAAGATAGTCTTATTTGTATTATCAAGAGCGATGTACCACAAGGATGGAATAAAGTTAAGTATTCGAGGAGCTGCATACTTTTCTTATTAGCATTCAATACTTATCCTGTTCCAGAATTCACGCCCATCTGCGTTAGATAGCGTGCATTTCGGCTTCCTATATCTACAAGGTGTTGGCACATTTGCCAACACATCACATTCCGTCCTTGGCGTACAATTTATCGTCTGCCCTGTGTCCCACGCTCTTCACACTTTCCTTTTTTTATAGTTACAGTCTATAGAAATCCCTCCGCGTTTTCGGCAGGCACTTCATCTGTAACACTACGTTATGTGAATGGGCGGCACAAGTGGCAGCGTGGATTTATGCGGCATTAGGCATGTCTAGCAGTACTGGTACGTCTGTCTCTCATCTTTTGTATTACGGTGGATATCTTGCCTTCGATTGTCGTCTGACAACTTGTTAATTGGCGCCACACAGCACAGCTTATGGTACTGATTATTGTAATGCTCCAGTCGTCAGGAATTTCGATGCACCTGTTTGATCTGTCCATTCCTGTTGTTGTCTTGACAGACAGCATGGCTGATATTAGACACCACACCGACGAGTGTCTTTTATTCTAGCCACCATGTGGCTCGACTACCATTCTACACTTTGGTTTCCCCACTTTATTATTCAGTAGCGCCTACTGTTGTGGAAGTTCTTCCTTCTTACCTCACCTCACACTTAGTACTTGTTTTCACCTTTTGAGTCTCCACTTCACTGCCTGTACAGCGTTTTCGTGTGTTCTCAATTCTAGTAAACATACCATCTACACACTATGTATATTTATATTTATATATATTTATATATATTTTTCTCTATCCTCCTCCACTCACTTCATACTTATATTACCTGTTACTTTCGTTCCTTCCTTATTTCTCTCCGCCGTTTCCTCTTTGCCCGATACATCCTCCCTCTTCTCACCATGGCTTCCTTCTCCTCCTCTCATCCTTCCCCATATTACTATCCTCTTCAACTCTCTCAAACATACTTTCCTCATACATTCCCTCCCTCCCTCCCTCCCTCCCTTCTTCCTACATACTACTTTTTCTCCTCCCCATCTCTTTCTTTCCGCATTACAGCATGCAAAGCAGTCTATTCAAGTTCTGTGGTTAATACACACATCTCAGCTGCAAAAGCATCTGTTACTGAACATGCAAGAGATAGCTTGCATGGAGGAGTGACTGCTTACGCAAAACTTACTCTGCACATTTGAGATACTGTAGATGCAAGAGTTGCAGCACACACTATTCATGTTCTATTAGCGAAAACTGCTGAAAGTGAAATTATTCCTATTTATATCAGTATATCTGTACATGCAAGTGTTACTGTATACAGAAAGGTTGCTCCAAATGGAACTGTTACTGAATGTACAATGGTTAAGGCACTACAACGTTAATCACAAGGTTTACTATCCTTGCAAGTTGTGCTGTCCTCTCAAGTTGTGCTGTGCTCTCAAGTTGTGCTGTCCTCTTAAGTTGAGCTGTCCTCTCTAGTTGAGCTATCCTCTCATGTTGAGCTGCCATCTCAAGTTGAGCTGCCCTCTCAAGTTGAGCTCTCCTTGCAAGCCGTGCTGTCCTCCCAAGCTGTGCTGTCCTCGCAAGCTGTGCTGTCCTCGCAAGCTGCGCTGTCCTCACAAGCTGTGCTGTCCTCGCAAGCTGTGCTGTCCTCGCAAGCTGTGCTGTCCACTCAAGTTGTGCTGTCCTCTCAAGTTGAGCTGTCCTCTCAAGTTGAGCTGTACCTCAAGTTGAGCTGTCCTCTCAAGTTGAGCTGTAATCTCAAGTTGAGCTGCCCTCTCAAGTTGAGCTGTACTCTCTAGTTCAGCTGTCCTCTCAAGATGAGCTGTCCTCTCAAGTTGAGCTGTCCTCTCAAGTTGAGCAGTCCTCTCAATTTGAGCTGTCCTCTCAAGTTGAGCTGTCCTCTCAAGTTGAGCTGTCCTCTCAAGTTAAGCTATCCTCTCAATTTGAGCTGTCCTCTCAAGTTGAGCTGTCCTCTCAAGTTGAGCTGTCCTCTCAAGTTGAGCTGCCCTCTCAAGTTGAGCTGTCCTCTCAAGTTCAGCTGCCCTCTCAAGTTGAGCTGTCCTCTAAAGTTGAGCTGTCCTCGCAAGCTGTGCTGTCCTCGCAAGCTTTGCTGTCCTCGCAAGCTGTGCTGTCCTCGCAAGCTGTGCTGTCCTCGCAAGCTGTGCTGTCCTCGCAAGCTGTGCTGTCCTCGCAAGCCGTGCTGTCCTCGCAAGCCATGCTGTCCTCGCTAGCTGTGCTGTCCTCGCAAGCCATGATGTCCTTGCAAGCCATACTGTCCTCGGAAGCCATGCTGTCCTCGCAAGCTTTGCTGTCCTCACAAGTTGTGCTGGCCTCTCAAGTTGAGCTGTCCTCTCAAGTTGAGTTGTCCTCTCAAGTTGAGCTGTCCTCTCAAGTTGAGCTGTCCTCTCAAGTTGAGCTGTCCTCTCAAGTTGAGCTGTCCTCTCAAGTTGAGCTGTCCTCTCAAGATGAGCTGTCCTCTCAAGTTGTGCTATCCGCTCAAGTTGTGCTGTCCTCTCAAGTTGTGCTGTCCTCTCAAGTTGTGCTGCCCTCTCAAGTTGAGCTGTCCTCTCAAGTTGAGCTGTCCTCTCAAGTTGAGCTGTACTCTCTAGTTGAGCTGTCCTCTCAAGTTTAGCTGTCCCCTCAAGTTGAGCAGTCCTCTCAAGTTGAGCAGTCCTATCAAGTTGAGCAGTCCTCTCAAGTTGAGCTGTCCTCTCAAGTTGAGCTCTCCTCTCAAGTTGAACTGTCCTCTCAAGTTGAGCTGTCCTTCAAGTTGAGCTGTCCTCTCAATTTGAGCTGCCCTCTCAAGTTGAGCTGTGCTCTCAAGTTCAGCTGCCCTCTCAAGTTGAGCTGTCCTCTCAAATTGAGCTCTCCTCCCAAGCTTTGCTGTCCCCACAAGCTGTGCTGTCCCCACAAACCGTGCTGTCCCAGCAAGCTGTGCTGTCCCCACAAGCTTTGCTGTCCTCGCAAGGTATGCTGTCCTTGCAAGCTGTGATGTCCTCGCAAGCTGTGCTGTCCTCCCAAGCTGTGTTGTCCCTGCAAATTGTGCTGTCTTCGCAAGCTGTGCTGTCCTCGCAAGCTGTGCTGTCCTCGCAAGCTGTGCTGTCCTCGCAAGCTGTGCTGTCCTCGCAAGCTGTGCTGTCCTCGCAAGCTGTGCTGTCCTCGCAAGCTGTGCTGTCCTCGGAAGCGGTGCTGTCCTTGCAAGCCGTGCTGTCCTCGCAAGCTGTGCTGTCCTCGCAAGTCGTGCTGTCCTCGCTAGCCGTGCTGTCCTCGCAAGCCGTGCTGTCCTCGCAAGCTGTGCTGTCGTCGCAAGCTGTGCTGTCCTCGCAAGCTGTGCTGTCCTCTGAAGCTGTGCTGTCCTCTCAAGCTGTGCTGTGCTTGCAAGCTGTGCCATCCCCACAAGCCGTGCCGTCCCCACAAGCTGTGCTGTCCTCGCAAGCTGTGCTGTCCTCGCAAGCTGTGCTGTCCTCGCAAGCTGTGCTGTCCTCGCAAGCTGTGCTGTCCTCGCAAGCTGTGCTGTCCTCGCAAGCTGTGCTGTCCTCGCAATCTGTGCTGTCCTCGCAAGCTGTGCAGTCCTCGCAAGCCATGCTGTCCTTGCAAGCCGTGCTGTCCTCGCAAGCCGTGCTGTCCTCGCAAGCTTTGCTGTCCTCTCAAGTTGAGCTGTCCTCTCAAGTTGTGCTCTCCTCTCAAGTTGAACTGTCGTCGCAAGATGAGCTGTCCTCTCAAGTTGAGCTGTCCTCGCAAGCTGTGGTGTCCTCGCAAGCTGTGCTGTCCTCGCAAGCTGTGCTGTCCTCGCAAGCTGTGCTGTCCTTGCAAGCTGTGCTGTCCTCACAAGCTGTGCTGTCCTTGCAAGCTGTGCTGTCCTCGCAAGCTGTGCTGTCCTCGCAAGCTGTGCTGTCCTCTGAAGCTGTGCTGTCCTCTCAAGCTGTGCTGTGCTTGCAAGCTGTGCCATCCCCACAAGCCGTGCCGTCCCCACAAGCTGTGCTGTCCTCGCAAGCTGTGCTGTCCTCGCAAGCTGTGCTGTCCTCGCAAGCAGTGCTGTCCTCGCAAGCTGTGCTGTCCTCGCAAGCTGTGCTGTCCTCGCAAGCTGTGCTGTCCTCGCAAGCTGTGCTGTCTTCGCAAGCTGTGCTGTCCTCGCAAGCTGAGCTGTCCTCGCAAGCAGTGCTGTCCTGGCAAGCTGTGCTGTCCTCGCAAGCTGTGCTGTCCTCACAAGCTGTGCTGTACTCGCAAGTTGTGCTGTCCTCTCAAGTTGAGCTCTCCTCTCAAGTTGAGCTGTCCTCTCTAGTTGAGCTGTCCTCTCAAGTTGAGCTGTCCTCTCAAGTTGAGCTGTCCTCTCAAGTTGAGCTGTCCTCTCAAGTTGAGCTCTCCTCTCAAGTTGAGCTGTCCTCTCTAGTTGAGCTGTCCTCTCTAGTTGAGCTGTCCTCGCAAGCTGTGCTGCCCTCGCAAGCTGTGCTGTCCTCTCAAGCTGTGCTGTCCTCGCATGCTGTGCTGCCCTTGCAAGCACTGCTGACCTCGCAACCTGTGCTGTCCTCAAAGCCGTGCTGTCCTCGCAAGCCATGCTGTCCTCACAAGCCATGCTGTCCTCGCAAGCTGTGCTGTCCTCGCAAGCTGTGCTGTCCTCGCAAGCTGTGCTGTCCTCGCAAGCTGTGCTGACCTCGCAAGCTGTGCTGTCCTCGCAAGCTGTGCTGTCCTCGCAAGCTGTGCTGTCCTCACAAGCTGTGCTGTCCTTGCAAGCTATGCTGTCCTCGCAAGCTGTGCTGTCCTCGCAAGCTGTGCTGAACTCGCAAGCTGTGCTGTCCTCGCAAGCTGAGCTGTCCTCGCAAGCAGTGCTGTCCTGGCCAGCTGTGCTGTCCTCGCAAGCTGTGCTGTCCTCACAAGCTGTGCTGTACTCGCAAGTTGTTCTGTCCTCTCAAGTTGAGCTCTCCTCTCAAGTTGAGCTGTCCTGTCTAGTTGAGCTGTCCTCTCAAGTTGAGCTGTCCTCTCAAGTTGAGCCGTCCTCTCAAGTTGAGCTGTCCTCTCAAATTGAGCTGTCCTCTCAAGTTGAGTTCTCCTCTCAAGTTGAGCTGTCCTCTCTAGTTGAGCTGTCCTCTCTAGTTGAGCTGTCCTCGCAAGCTGTGCTGTCCTCGCAAGCTGTGCTGTCCTCTCAAGCTGAGCTGTCCTTGCATGCTGTGCTGCCCTTGCAAGCACTGCTGACCTCGCAACCTGTGCTGTCCTCAAAGCCGTGCTGTCCTCGCAAGCCATGCTGTCCTCACAAGCCATGCTGTCCTCGCAAGCTGTGCTGTCCTCGCAAGCTGTGCTGTCCTCGCAAGCTGTGTTGTCCTCGCAAGCTGTGCTGTCCTCGCAAGCTGTGCTGTCCTCGCAAGCTGTGCTGTCCTCGCAAGCCGTGCTGTCCTCGGTAGCCGTGCTGTCCTAGCTAGCCGTGCTGTCCTCGTTAGCCGTGCTGTCCTCGCAAGCTGTGCTGTCATCGGAAGCCGTGCTGTCCTCGGAAGCCCTGCTGCCCTCACAAGCCGTGCTGTCCTCGCAAGCTTTGCTGTCCTCGCAAGTTGTGCTGTCCTCTCAAGTAGTGCTGTCCTCTCAAGTAGTGCTGTCCTGTCAAGTAGTGCTGTCCTCTCAAGTTGAGCTGTCCTCTCAAGTTGAACTGTACTCTCCAGTTGTGCTGTCCTCTCAAGTTCAGCTTTCCTCTCAAGTTGAGCTGTCCTCTCTAGTTGAGCTGTCCTCTCAGATTGAGCTGTCCTCTCAAGTTGAAATGTCCTCTCAAGTTGAGCTGTCCTCCCTAGTTGAGCTGTCCTCTCAAGTTGAGCTGTCCTCTCAAGTTCAGCTGTCCTCGCAAGTTGAGCTCTCCTTGAAAGCTGTGCTGTCCTCACAAGCTGTGCTGCCCTCGCAAGCTGTGCTGTCCTCGCAAGCTGTGCTGTCCTCGGAAGCTGTGCTGTCCTCACAACCTGTGCTGTCCTCCCAAGCCGTGCTGTCCTCACAAGCCGTCCTGTCCTCACAAGTCGTGCTGTCCTCAGAAGCCGTGCTGTCCTCGCAAGCCGTGCTGTCATCGCAAGCTGTGCTGTCCTCGCAAGCCGTGCTGCCCTCACAAACTGTGCTGTCCTCACAAACCGTGCTGTCCTCGCAAGCTTTGCTGTCCACGCAAGCTTTGCTGTCCTCGCAATCTGTGCTGTCCTCCCAAGTTGTGCTGTCCTCTCTAGGTGTGCTGTCCTCTCAAGTTGTGCTGTCCTCTCAAGTTGTGCTGTCCTCTCCAGTTGTGCCTTCCTGTCAAGTTGAGCTGTCCTCTCAAGTTGAGCTGTCCTCTCAAGTTGACCTGTCCTCTCAAGTTCAGCTGCCCTCTCAAGTTGAGCTGTCCTCTCAAGTTGAGTTGTCCTCTCAAGTTACTCTCGCAAGCTGTGCTGTCCTCGCAAGCTGTGCTGTCCTCGCAAGCAGTGCTGTCCTTGCAAGACGTGCTGTCCTCGCAAGCAGTGCTGTCCTCGCAAGACGTGCTGTCCTCGCAAGCCGTGTTGTCCTCACAAGCTGTGCTGTCCTCGCAAGCCGTGTTGTCCTCGCAAGCTGTGCTGTCCTCACGAGCTGTGCTGTCCTCAGAAGCTGTGCTGTCCTCGCAAGCTGTGCTGTCCTCAGAAGCGTTGCTGTCCTCGCAAGCCGTGCTGTCCTCCCAAGCTGTGCTGTCAACGCAAGCTGTGCTGTCCCCGCAAGCCTTTATGTCCCCGCAAGCCGTGCTGTCCTCGCAAGCCGTGTTGTCCTCACAAGCCGTGCTGTCCTCGCAAGCTTTGCTGTCCTCGCAAGCTGTGCTGTCCACCCAAGTTGCGCTGTCATCTCAAGTTGTGCTGTCCTCTTGAGTTGTGCTGTCTTCTCTAGTTGATCTGTCCTCTCTTGTTGATCTGTCCTCTCTAGTTGAGCTGTCCTCTCTAGTTGAGCTGTCCTCTCAGGTTGAGCTGTCCCCGCAACCCGTGCTGTCCTCACAAGCTGTGCTGTCCTCGCAAGCTGTGCTGTCCTTGCAAGCTGTGCTGTCCTCGGAAGCTGTGCTGTCCTTGCAAGTTGCACTGTCCTCGCAAGCTGTGCCGTCCTCGCAACCTGTGCTGTACCCGCAAGCCGTGCTGTAACCGCAAGCCGAGCCATCCCCACAAGCCGTGCTGTCGGCGCAAGCCGTGCTGTCCTCGCAAGCTGAGCTGTCCTCGCAAGCCGTGCTGTCCTCACAAGCTTTGCTGTCCTCAAAAGCTGTGCTGTCCTCCCAAGTTGTAATGTAGTCTCAAGTTGTGCTCTCGTCTCAAGTTGTGCTGTCCTCTCAAGTTGAACTGTCCTCTCAAGTTGAGTTCTCCTCTCAAGTTGAGCTGTCCTCTCAGATTGAGCTGTCCTCTCAAGTTGAAATGTCCTCTCAAGTTGAGCTGTCCTCCCTAGTTGAGCTGTCCTCTCAAGTTGAGCTGTCCTCTCAAGTTCAGCTGTCCTCGCAAGTTGAGCTCTCCTTGAAAGCTGTGCTGTCCTCACAAGCTGTGCTGTCCTCGCAAGCTGTGCTGTCCTCGCAAGCTGTGCTGTCCTCGGAAGCTGTGCTGTCCTCACAACCTGTGCTGTCCTCCCAAGCCGTGCTGTCCTCACAAGCCGTCCTGTCCTCACAAGTCGTGCTGTCCTCAGAAGCTGTGCTGTCCTCGCAAGCCGTGCTGTCATCGCAAGCTGTGCTGTCCTCGCAAGCCGTGCTGCCCTCACAAACTGTGCTGTCCTCACAAACCGTGCTGTCCTCGCAAGCTTTGCTGTCCACGCAAGCTTTGCTGTCCTCGCAATCTGTGCTGTCCTCCCAAGTTGTGCTGTCCTCTCTAGGTGTGCTGTCCTCTCAAGTTGTGCTGTCCTCTCAAGTTGTGCTGTCCTCTCCAGTTGTGCCTTCCTGTCAAGTTGAGCTGTCCTCTCAAGTTGAGCTGTCCTCTCAAGTTGACCTGTCCTCTCAAGTTCAGCTGCCCTCTCAAGTTGAGCTGTCCTCTCAAGTTGAGTTGTCCTCTCAAGTTACTCTCGCAAGCTGTGCTGTCCTCGCAAGCCGTGCTGTCCTCGCAAGCAGTGCTGTCCTTGCAAGACGTGCTGTCCTCGCAAGCAGTGCTGTCCTCGCAAGACGTGCTGTCCTCGCAAGCCGTGCTGTCCTCACAAGCTGTGCTGTCCTCGCAAGCCGTGTTGTCCTCGCAAGCTGTGCTGTCCTCACGAGCTGTGCTGTCCTCAGAAGCTGTGCTGTCCTCGCAAGCTGTGCTGTCCTCGGAAGCGTTGGTGTCCTCGCAAGCCGTGCTGTCCTCCCAAGCTGTGCTGTCGACGCAAGCTGTGCTGTCCCCACAAGCCTTTATGTCCCCGCAAGCCGTGCTGTCCTCGCAAGCCGTGTTGTCCTCACAAGCCGTGCTGTCCTCGCAAGCTTTGCTGTCCTCGCAAGCTGTGCTGTCCACCCAAGTTGCGCTGTCATCTCAAGTTGTGCTGTCCTCTTGAGTTGTGCTGTCTTCTCTAGTTGATCTGTCCTCTCTTGTTGATCTGTCCTCTCTAGTTGAGCTGTCCTCTCTAGTTGAGCTGTCCTCTCAGGTTGAGCTGTCCCCGCAACCCGTGCTGTCCTCACAAGCTGTGCTGTCCTCGCAAGCTGTGCTGTCCTTGCAAGCTGTGCTGTCCTCGGAAGCTGTGCTGTCCTTGCAAGTTGCACTGTCCTCGCAAGCTGTGCCGTCCTCGCAACCTGTGCTGTACCCGCAAGCCGTGCTGTAACCGCAAGCCGAGCCATCCCCGCAAGCCGTGCTGTCGGCGCAAGCCGTGCTGTCCTCGCAAGCTGAGCTGTCCTCGCAAGCCGTGCTGTCCTCACAAGCTTTGCTGTCCTCAAAAGCTGTGCTGTCCTCCCAAGTTGTAATGTAGTCTCAAGTTGTGCTCTCGTCTCAAGTTGTGCTGTCCTCTCAAGTTGAACTGTCCTCTCAAGTTGAGTTCTCCTCTCAAGTTGAGCTGTCCTCTCAAGTTGAGCTGTCCTCGCAAGTTGAGCTGTCCTCGCAAGTTGAGCTGTCCTCTCAAGTTGAGCTGCCCCTGAAGTTGAGCTGACCTCTCAAGTTGACCTGTCCTCTCAAGTTGAGCTGTCCTCTCAAGTTGAGCTGTCCTCTCAGATTGAGCTGTCCTCACAAGCTATGCTGTCCTCACAAGCTGTGCTGTCCTCAGAAGCTGTGCTGTCCTCGCAAGCTGTGCTGTCCTCGCAAGCTGTGCTGTCCTCGCAAGCTGTGCTGTCCTCGCAAGCTGTGCTGTCCTCTCAAGCTGTACCGTCCTCGCAACCTGTGCTGTCCCCGCAAGCCGTGCCGTCCCCGCAAGCCGTGCCGTCCCCGCAAGCCATGCTGTCGGCGCAAGCTGTGCTGTCCTCGCAAGCCCTGCTGTCCTCGCAAGCCGTGCTGTCCTCGCTAGCCGTGCTGTCCTCGGAAGCAGTGCTGTCCTCGCAAGCTGTGCAGTCCTCACAAGCTGTACAGTTCTCGCAAGCTGTGCTGTCCTCGCAAGCTTGCTGTCCTCGCAAGCTGTGCTGTCCTCGGAAGCTGTGCTGTCCTCAGAAGCTGTCCTGTCCTCGGAAGCTGTGCTGTCCTCGCAAGCTGTGCCGTCTTCGCAAGCTGTGCTGTCCTCACAAGCTGTGCTGTCCTCGGAAGCTGTGCTGTCCTCGCAAGCTGTGCTGTCCTCGGAAGCTGTGCTGTCCTTGCAAGCTGTGCTGTCCTCACAAGCTGTGCTGTCCTAGCATGCTCTGCTGTCCTCCCAAGTTGTGCTGTCCTCGCAAGTTTTGCTGTCCTCGCAAGATGTGCTGTCCTCTCAAGTTGTGCTGTCCACTCAAGTTGTGCTGTCCTCTCAAATTGTGCTGTCCTCTCAAGTTGTGCTGTCCTCTCAAGTTGTGCTGTCCTCTCAAGTTGAGCTGTCCTCTCAAGTTGTGCTGTCCTCTCAAGTTGAGCGGTATTCTCAAGTTGAGCTGTCCTCTCAAGTTGAGCTGTCCTCCCAAGTTGAACTGTCCTCTCAAGTTGAGCTGTCCTCTCAAGTTGAGCTGTCCTCACAAGTTGAGCTATCCTGGCAAGTTGAGCGTTCTTCTCAAGTTTTGCTGTGCTCTCAAGTTGAGCTGTCCTCTCAAGTTGAGTTGTCCTCGCAAGTTTATCTGTCCTCTGAAGTTGAGCTGTCCTGTCTAGTTGAGCTGTCCTCTCTAGTTGAGCTGTCCTCACAAGCTGTGCTGTCATCGCAAGCTGCGCTGTCCTCGCAAGCTGTGCTGTCCTCGCAAGCTGTGCTGTCCTCGCAAGCTGTGCTGTCCTCGCAAGCTGTGCTGTCCTCGCAAGCTGTGCTGTCCTCGCAAGCTGTGCTGTCCTCGCAAGCTGTGCTGTCCTCACAAGCTGTGCTTTCCTCGCAAGCTGTGCCGTCCTTGCAAGCTGTGCTGTCCTCACAAGCTGTGCTGTCCTCGGAAGCTGTGCTGTCCTCGCAAGCCGTGACGCCCTCGCAAGCCGTGCTGTCCTGGCAAGCCGTGCTGTCCTCGCAAACTGTGCTGTCCTCGCAAGCCGTGCTGTCCCCGCAAGCCATGCTGTCCTCGCAAGCCGTGCTGTCCTTGCAAGCCATGCTGTCCTCGCAATTTTAGCGGTCCTCGTAAGCTGTGCTGTCCTCCCAAGCTGTGCTGTCCTCGAAAGTTGTGCTGTCGTCTCAAGTTGAGCTGTCCTCCTAAGTTGAGCTGTCCTCTCAAGTTGAACTGTCCTCTCATGTTGAACTGTACTCTCCAGTTGTGCTGTCCTCTCAAGTTCAGCTTTCCTCTCAAGTTGAGCTGTCCTCTCTTGTTGCGCTGTCGTCTCAAGTTGAACTGTCCTCTCAAGTTGAGCTGTCCTCCCTAGTTGAGCTGTCCTCTCAAGTTGAGCTGTCCTCTCAAGTTCAGCTGTCCTCGCAAGTTGAGCTCTCCTTGAAAGCTGTGCTGTCCTCACAAGCTGTGCTGTCCTCGCAAGCTGTGCTGTCCTCGCAAGCTGTGCTGTCCTCGGAAGCTGTGCTGTCCTCAACCTGTGCTGTCCTCCCAAGCCGTGCTGTCCTCACAAGCCGTCCTGTCCTCACAAGTCGTGCTGTCCTCAGAAGCTGTGCTGTCCTAGCAAGCCGTGCTGTCATCGCAAGCTGTGCTGTCCTCGCAAGCCGTGCTGCCCTCACAAGCTGTGCTGTCCTCACAAACCGTGCTGTCCTTGCAAGCTTTGCTGTCCACGCAAGCTTTGCTGTCCTCGCAATCTGTGCTGTCCTCCCAAGTTGTGCTGTCCTCTCTAGGTGTGCTGTCCTCTCAAGTTGTGCTGTCCTCTCAAGTTGTGCTGTCCTCTCCAGTTGTGCCTTCCTGTCAAGTTGAGCTGTCCTCTCAAGTTGAGCTGTCCTCTCAAGTTGACCTGTCCTCTCAAGTTCAGCTGCCCTCTCAAGTTGAGCTGTCCTCTCAAGTTGAGTTGTCCTCTCAAGTTACTCTCGCAAGCTGTGCTGTCCTCGCAAGCCGTGCTGTCCTCGCAAGCAGTGCTGTCCTCACAAGACGTGCTGTCCTCGCAAGCAGTGCTGTCCTCGCAAGACGTGCTGTCCTCGCAAGCCGTGCTGTCCTCACAAGCTGTGCTGTCCTCGCAAGCCGTGTTGTCCTCGCAAGCTGTGCTGTCCTCGCGAGCTGTGCTGTCCTCAGAAGCTGTGCTGTCCTCGCAAACTGTGCTGTCCTCGGAAGCGTTGCTGTCCTCGCAAGCCGTGCTGTCCTCCCAAGCTGTGCTGTCGACGCAAGCTGTGCTGTCCCCGCAAGCCTTTATGTCCCCGCAAGCCGTGCTGTCCTCGCAAGCCGTGTTGTCCTCACAAGCCGTGCTGTCCTCGCAAGCTTTGCTGTCCTCGCAAGCTGTGCTGTCCACCCAAGTTGCGCTGTCATCTCAAGTTGTGCTGTCCTCTTGAGTTGTGCTGTCTTCTCTAGTTGATCTGTCCTCTCTCGTTGATCTGTCCTCTCTAGTTGAGCTGTCCTCTCTAGTTGAGCTGTCCTCTCAGGTTGAGCTGTCCCCGCAACCCGTGCTGTCCTCACAAGCTGTGCTGTCCTCGCAAGCTGTGCTGTCCTTGCAAGCTGTGCTGTCCTCGGAAGCTGTGCTGTCCTTGCAAGTTGCACTGTCCTCGCAAGCTGTGCCGTCCTCGCAACCTGTGCTGTCCCCGCAAGCCGTGCTGTAACCGCAAGCCGAGCCATCCCCGCAAGCCGTGCTGTCGGCGCAAGCCGTGCTGTCCTTGCAAGCTGAGCTGTCCTCGCAAGCCGTGCTGTCCTCACAAGCTTTGCTGTCCTCGAAAGCTGTGCTGTCCTCCCAAGTTGTAATGTAGTCTCAAGTTGTGCTCTCGTCTCAAGTTGTGCTGTCCTCTCAAGTTGAGCTGTCCTCTCAAGTTGAGCTCTCCTCTCAAGTTGAGCTGTCCTCTCAAGTTGAGCTGTCCTCGCAAGTTGAGGTGTCCTCGCAAGTTGAGCTGTCCTCTCAAGTTGAGCTGCCCCTCAAGTTGAGCTGACCTCTCAAGTTGACCTGTCCTCTCTAGTTGAGCTGTCCTCTCAAGTTGAGCTGTCCTCTCAGATTGAGCTGTCCTCACAAGCTATGCTGTCCTCACAAGCTGTGCTGTCCTCAGAAGCTGTGCTGTCCTCGCAAGCTGTGCTGTCCTCGCAAGCTGTGCTGTCCTCGCAAGCTGTGCTGTCCTCGCAAGCTGTGCTGTCCTCTCAAGCTGTGCCGTCCTCGCAACCTGTGCTGTCCCCGCAAGCCGTGCCGTCCCCGCAAGCCGTGCCGTCCCCGCAAGCCATGCTGTCGGCGCAAGCTGTGCTGTCCTCGCAAGCCCTGCTGTCCTCGCAAGCCGTGCTGTCCTCGCTAGCCGTGCTGTCCTCGGAAGCAGTGCTGTCCTCGCAAGCTGTGCAGTCCTCACAAGCTGTACAGTTCTCGCAAGCTGTGCTGTCCTCGCAAGCTTGCTGTCCTCGCAAGCTGTGCTGTCCTCGGAAGCTGTGCTGTCCTCAGAAGCTGTCCTGTCCTCGGAAGCTGTGCTGTCGTCGCAAGCTGTGCCGTCTTCGCAAGCTGTGCTGTCCTCACAAGCTGTGCTGTCCTCGGAAGCTGTGCTGTCCTCGCAAGCTGTGCTGTCCTCGGAAGCTGTGCTGTCCTCGCAAGCTGTGCTGTCCTCACAAGCTGTGCTGTCCTCGCAAGCTGTGCTGTCCTCGCAAGCTGTGCTGTCCTCGCAAGCAGTGCTGTCCTCGCAAGCCGTGCTGTCCTCCCAAGCCATGCTGTCCTCGCAAGCTGTGCTGTCCTCGCAAGCCGTGCTGTCTTCGCAAGCTTTGCTGTCCTCGCAAGATTTCCTGTCCTAGCATGCTCTGCTGTCCTCCCAAGTTGTGCTGTCCTCGCAAGTTTTGCTGTCCTCGCAAGATGTGCTGTCCTCTCAAGTTGTGCTGTCCACTCAAGTTGTGCTGTCCTCTCAAATTGTGCTGTCCTCTCAAGTTGTGCTGTCCTCTCAAGTTGTGCTGTCCTCTCAAGTTGAGCTGTCCTCTCAAGTTGTGCTGTCCTCTCAAGTTGAGCGGTATTCTCAAGTTGAGCTGTCCTCTCAAGTTGAGCTGTCCTCCCAAGTTGAACTGTCCTCTCAAGTTGAGCTGTCCTCTCAAGTTGAGCTGTCCTCACAAGTTGAGCTATCCTCGCAAGTTGAACTGTCCTGGCAAGTTGAGCGTTCTTCTCAAGTTTTGCTGTGCTCTCAAGTTGAGCTGTCCTCTAAAGTTGAGTTGTCCTCGCAAGTTTATCTGTCCTCTGAAGTTGAGCTGTCCTGTCTAGTTGAGCTGTCCTCTCTAGTTGAGCTGTCCTCGCAAGCTGTGCTGTCATCGCAAGCTGTGCTGTCCTCGCAAGCTGTGCTGTCCTCGCAAGCTGTGCTGTCCTCGCAAGCTGTGCTGTCCTCGCAAGCTGTGCTGTCCTCGCAAGCTGTGCTGTCCTCGCAAGCTGTGCTGTCCTCACAAGCTGTGCTGTCCTCACAAGCTGTGCTTTCCTCGCAAGCTGTGCCGTCCTTGCAAGCTGTGCTGTCCTCACAAGCTGTGCTGTCCTCGGAAGCTGTGCTGTCCTCGCAAGCCGTGACGTCCTCGCAAGCCGTGCTGTCCTGGCAAGCCATGCTGTCCTCGAAAACCGTGCTGTCCTCGCAAGCCGTGCTGTCCCCGCAAGCCATGCTGTCCTCGCAAGCCGTGCTGTCCTTGCAAGCCATGCTGTCCTCGCAATTTTAGCGGTCCTCGTAAGCTGTGCTGTCCTCCCAAGCTGTGCTGTCCTCGAAATTTGTGCTGTCGTCTCAAGTTGAGCTGTCCTCCTAAGTTGAGATGTCCTCTCAAGTTGAGCTGTCCTCTCAAGTTGAGCTGTCCTCTCAAGTTGAGATGTCCTCTCTAGTAGATCTGTCCTCTCTAGTTGAGCTGTCCTCTCTAGTAGATCTGTCCTCTCTAGTTGAACTGTCCTCTTTAGTTGAGCTGTCCTCTCTAGTTGAGCTGTCCTCTCTAGTTGAGCTGTCCTCTCTAGTTGAGCTGTCCTCTCAAGTTGAGCTGTCCTCTCAAGTTGAGCTCTCCTCTCAAGTTGAGCTCTCCTCTAAATTTGAGCTGTCATATCAAGGTGAGCTGTCCTCTCAAGTTGAGCTGTCCTCTCAAGTTGAGCTGTCCTCGCAAGCTGTGCTGTCCTGGCAAGCCGTGCTGTCCACACAAACCGTGCTGTCCTCGCAAGCCGTGCCGTCCTCGCAAGCCATGCTGTCGTCGCAAGCCGTGCTGTCCTTGCAAGCCGTGCTGTCCTCAAAGCTGTGCTGCCCTCGCAAGCCGTGCTGTCCTCACAAGCCGTGCTGTCCTCGCAAGCCTTGCTGTCCTCGTCAGCCGTGGTGTCTTCGCAAACCGTGCTGTCCTCGCAAGCCATGCTGTCCTCGCAAGCCGTGCTGTCCTCGCAAGCTTTGCTGTCCTCGCAAGCCGTGCTGTCATTCCAAGCGGTGCTGTCCTCCCAAGTTGTACTGTCGTCTCAAGTTGAGCTGTCGCCTCAAGGCCGGCCGCGGTGGTCTAGCGGTTCAGGCGCTCAGTCCGGAACCGCGCGACTGCAACGGTCGCAGGTTCGAATCCTGCCTTGTGCATGGATGTGTGTGATGTCCTTAGGTTAGTTAGGTTTAAGTAGTTCTAAGTTCTAGGGGACTGATGACCACAGATGTTAAGTCCCATAGTGCTCAGAGCCATTTGAACCATTTTTTTTGTCGCCTCAAGTTGGGTTGTCCTCTCAAGTTGAGCTGCCCTCTCAAGTTGATCTCTCCTCTCTAGTTGATCTGTCCTCTATAGTTGATCTGTCCACTCTAGTTGAGATGTCCTCTCTAGTTGAGCTGTCCTCTCAGGTTGAGCTGTCCCCGCAAGCTGTGCTGTCCCCGCAAGGTGTGCTGTACTCGCAAGCTGTGCTGTCCGTGCAAGCTGTGCTGTCTTCGCAAGCTGTGTTGTCCTCACAAGCTGTGCTGACCACGCAAGCTGTGCTGTCCTCGCAAGCCGTGCTGTCCTCGCAAGCCGTGCTGTCCTCGCAAGCCGTGCTGTCCTCGCAAGCAGTGCTGTCCTCGCAAGGCGTGCTGTCCTCACAAGCCGTGCTGTCCTCGCAAGCCGTGCTGTCCTCGCAAGCCGTGTTGTCCTCGCAAGCTGTGCTGTCCTCGCAAGCAGTGCTGTCCTCGGAAGCTGTGCTGTCCTCGCAAGTTGTGCTGTCCCCGCAAGCCGTGCTGTCCCCGCAAGCCGTGCTGTCCCCGCAAGCCGTGCTGTCCTCGCAAGCCGTGCTGTCCTTGCAAGCCGTGCTGTCCTCGCAAGCTTTGCTGTCCTCTCAAGTTGTGCTGTCCACCCAAGTTGTGCTGTCCTCTCAAGTTGAACTGTCCTCTCAAGTTGAGCTGTCCTCTCAAGTTGAGCTGTCCTCTCAAGTTGAGCTGTCCTCTCAAGTTGAGCTGTCCTCTCAAGTTGAGCTCTCCTCTCATGTTGAGCTCTCCTCTCAAGTTGAGCTCTCCTCTCAAGTTGAGGTGTACTCTCAAGTTGAGCTGTCCTCTCAAGTTGAGCTGTCCTCTCAAGTTGAGCTGTCCTCGCAAGCTGTGCTGTCCTCGCAAGCTGTGCTGTCCTCGCAAGTTGTGCTGTCCTCGCAAGCTGTGCTGTCCTCGCAAGCTGTGCTGTCCTTGCAAGCTTTGCTGTCCTCCCAAGCTGTGCTGTCGTCCCAAGCTGTGCTGTCCCCACAAGCTGTGCTGTCTCCACAAACTGTGCTGTCCCCGCAAGCTGTGCTGTCCTCGCAAGCTTTGCTGTCCTCGCAAGGTGTGCTCTCCTCGCAAGCTGTGTTGTCCTTGCAAGCTGTGCTGTCCTCGCAAGCTGTGTTGTCCTTGCAAATTGTGCCGTCCTCGCAAGCTGTGCTGTCCTCGCAAGCTGTGCTGTCCTCGCAAGCTGTGCTGTCCTCCCAAGCTGTGCTGTCCTCGCAAGCTGTGCTGTCCTCGCAAGCTGTGCTGTCCTCGCAACCGGTTCTGTCCTCGCAAGCCGTGCTCTCCTCGCAAGCTGTGCTGTCCTCGCAAGCTGTGCTGTCCTCGCAAGCTGTGCTGTCGTCGCAAGCTGTGCTGTCGTCGCAGGCTGTGCTGTCCTCGCAAGCTGTGCTGTCCTTGCAAGCCGTGCTGTCCTCAAAAGCTTTGCTGTCCTCTCAAGTTGTGCTGTCCATCCAAGTTGTGCTGTCCTCTCAAGTTGAACTGTCCTCTCAAGTTGAGCTGTCCTCTCAAGTTGAGCTGTTCTGTCAAGTTGAGCTGTCCTCTCAAGTTGAGCTCTCCTCTCAAGTTGAGGTGTACTCTCAAGTTGAGCTGTCCTCTCAAGTTGAGCTGTCCTCTCAAGTTGAGCTCTCCTCGCATGCTGTGCTGTCCTCGCAAGCTTTGCTGTCCTCGTAAGGTGTGCTCTCCTCGCAAGCTGTGTTGTCCTTGCAAGCTGTGCTGTCCTCGCAAGCTGTGTTGTCCGTGCAAATTGTGCCGTCCTCGCAAGCTGTGCTGTCCTCGCAAGCTGTGCTGCCCTCGCAAGCTGTGCTGTCCTCGCCATCTGTGCTGTCCTTGCAAGCTGTGCTGTCCTCGCAAGCTGTGGTGTCCTCGCAAGCGGTTCTGTCCTCGCAAGCCGTGCTGTCCTCGCAAGCTGTGCTGTCCTCGCAAGCTGTGCTGTCCTCGCAAGCTGTGCTGTCCTCGCAAGCTGTGCTGTCCTCGCAAGCTGTGCTGTCCTCGCAAGCTGTGCTGTCCTTGCAAGCTGTGCTGTCCTCGCAAGCTGTGCTATCCTCGCAAGCTGTGCTGTCCTCGCAAGCCGTGCTGTCCTCGCAAGCTGTGCTGTCCTCAGAAGCTGTGCTGTCCTCGCAACCTGTGCTGTCCTCGCCAGCCGTGCTGTCCTCGCAAGCCGTGCTGTCCTCGCAAGCCGTGCTGTCCTCGCAAGCCGTGCTGTCCTCGCAAGCTTTGCTGTCCACTCAAGTTGAGCTGTCCTCTCAAGTTGAGCTGTCCTCTCAAGTTGAGCTGTCCTCTCAAGTAGAGCTGTCCTCTCAAGTTACGCTGTCCTCTCTAGCTGAGCTGTCCTCTCAAGTTGAGCTGTTCTCTCAAGTTGAACTGTCCTCTCAAGTTGAGCAGTCCTCTCAAGTTGAGCTGTCCTCGCAAGCTGTGCTGTCCTCGCTAGCTGTGCTGTCCTCGCAAGCTGTGCTGTCCTCGCAAGCTGTGCTGTCCACGCAAGCTGTGCTGTCCTCGCAAGCTGTGCTGTCCTCGCAAGCTGTGCTGTCCTCGCAAGCTGTGCTGTCCTCGCAAGCTGTGCTGTCCTCGCAAGCTGTGCAGTCCTCGCAAGCTGTGCTGTCTTCGCTAGCTGTGCTGTCCTTGCAAGCTGTGCTGTCCTCGCAAGCTGTGCTCTCCTCGGAAGCTGTGTTGTCCTCAGAAGCTGTGCTGTCCTCAGAAGCTGTCCTTTCCTCGGAAGCTGTGCTGTCCTCGCAACCCGTGCTGTCCTCGAAACCTGTGCTGTCTTCGCAAGCCGTGCTGTCCTCGCAAGCCGTGTTGTCCTCGCAAGCTGTGCTGTCCTTGCAAGCTGTGCTGTCCTCGGAAGCTGTGCTGTCCTCGCAAGCTGTGCTGTCCTCGCAATCTGTGCTGTCCTCGCAAGCTGTGCAGTCCTCGCAAGCCATGCTGTCCTTGCAAGCCGTGCTGTCCTCGCAAGCCGTGCTGTCCTCGCAAGCTTTGCTGTCCTCTCAAGTTGAGCTGTCCTCTCAAGTTGTGCTCTCCTCTCAAGTTGAACTGTCGTCGCAAGATGAGCTGTCCTCTCAAGTTGAGCTGTCCTCGCAAGCTGTGGTGTCCTCGCAAGCTGTGCTGTCCTCGCAAGCTGTGCTGTCCTCGCAAGCTGTGCTGTCCTTGCAAGCTGTGCTGTCCTCACAAGCTGTGCTGTCCTTGCAAGCTGTGCTGTCCTCGCAAGCTGTGCTGTCCTCGCAAGCTGTGCTGTCCTCTGAAGCTGTGCTGTCCTCTCAAGCTGTGCTGTGCTTGCAAGCTGTGCCATCCCCACAAGCCGTGCCGTCCCCACAAGCTGTGCTGTCCTCGCAAGCTGTGCTGTCCTCGCAAGCTGTGCTGTCCTCGCAAGCAGTGCTGTCCTCGCAAGCTGTGCTGTCCTCGCAAGCTGTGCTGTCCTCGCAAGCTGTGCTGTCCTCGCAAGCTGTGCTGTCCTCGCAAGCTGTGCTGTCCTTGCAAGCTGTGCTGTCCTCACAAGCTGTGCTGTCCTTGCAAGCTGTGCTGTCCTCGCAAGCTGTGCTGTCCTCGCAAGCTGTGCTGTCTTCGCAAGCTGTGCTGTCCTCGCAAGCTGAGCTGTCCTCGCAAGCAGTGCTGTCCTGGCAAGCTGTGCTGTCCTCGCAAGCTGTGCTGTCCTCACAAGCTGTGCTTTACTCGCAAGTTGTGCTGTCCTCTCAAGTTGAGCTCTCCTCTCAAGTTGAGCTGTCCTCTCTAGTTGAGCTGTCCTCTCAAGTTGAGCTGTCCTCTCAAGTTGAGCTGTCCTCTCAAGTTGAGCTGTCCTCTCAAGTTGAGCTCTCCTCTCAAGTTGAGCTGTCCTCTCTAGTTGAGCTGTCCTCTCTAGTTGAGCTGTCCTCGCAAGCTGTGCTGCCCTCGCAAGCTGTGCTGTCCTCTCAAGCTGTGCTGTCCTCGCATGCTGTGCTGCCCTTGCAAGCACTGCTGACCTCGCAACCTGTGCTGTCCTCAAAGCCGTGCTGTCCTCGCAAGCCATGCTGTCCTCACAAGCCATGCTGTCCTCGCAAGCTGTGCTGTCCTCGCAAGCTGTGCTGTCCTCGCAAGCTGTGCTGTCCTCGCAAGCTGTGCTGACCTCGCAAGCTGTGCTGTCCTCGCAAGCTGTGCTGTCCTCGCAAGCTGTGCTGTCCTCACAAGCTGTGCTGTCCTTGCAAGCTGTGCTGTCCTCGCAAGCTGTGCTGTCCTCGCAAGCTGTGCTGAACTCGCAAGCTGTGCTGTCCTCGCAAGCTGAGCTGTCCTCGCAAGCAGTGCTGTCCTGGCCAGCTGTGCTGTCCTCGCAAGCTGTGCTGTCCTCACAAGCTGTGCTGTACTCGCAAGTTGTTCTGTCCTCTCAAGTTGAGCTCTCCTCTCAAGTTGAGCTGTCCTGTCTAGTTGAGCTGTCCTCTCAAGTTGAGCTGTCCTCTCAAGTTGAGCCGTCCTCTCAAGTTGAGCTGTCCTCTCAAATTGAGCTGTCCTCTCAAGTTGAGTTCTCCTCTCAAGTTGAGCTGTCCTCTCTAGTTGAGCTGTCCTCTCTAGTTGAGCTGTCCTCGCAAGCTGTGCTGTCCTCGCAAGCTGTGCTGTCCTCTCAAGCTGTGCTGTCCTTGCATGCTGTGCTGCCCTTGCAAGCACTGCTGACCTCGCAACCTGTGCTGTCCTCAAAGCCGTGCTGTCCTCGCAAGCCATGCTGTCCTCACAAGCCATGCTGTCCTCGCAAGCTGTGCTGTCCTCGCAAGCTGTGCTGTCCTCGCAAGCTGTGTTGTCCTCGCAAGCTGTGCTGTCCTCGCAAGCTGTGCTGTCCTCGCAAGCTGTGCTGTCCTCGCAAGCCGTGCTGTCCTCGGTAGCCGTGCTGTCCTAGCTAGCCGTGCTGTCCTCGTTAGCCGTGCTGTCCTCGCAAGCTGTGCTGTCATCGGAAGCCGTGCTGTCCTCGGAAGCCCTGCTGCCCTCACAAGCCGTGCTGTCCTCGCAAGCTTTGCTGTCCTCGCAAGTTGTGCTGTCCTCTCAAGTAGTGCTGTCCTCTCAAGTAGTGCTGTCCTGTCAAGTAGTGCTGTCCTCTCAAGTTGAGCTGTCCTCTCAAGTTGAACTGTACTCTCCAGTTGTGCTGTCCTCTCAAGTTCAGCTTTCCTCTCAAGTTGAGCTGTCCTCTCTAGTTGAGCTGTCCTCTCAGATTGAGCTGTCCTCTCAAGTTGAAATGTCCTCTCAAGTTGAGCTGTCCTCCCTAGTTGAGCTGTCCTCTCAAGTTGAGCTGTCCTCTCAAGTTCAGCTGTCCTCGCAAGTTGAGCTCTCCTTGAAAGCTGTGCTGTCCTCACAAGCTGTGCTGCCCTCGCAAGCTGTGCTGTCCTCGCAAGCTGTGCTGTCCTCGGAAGCTGTGCTGTCCTCACAACCTGTGCTGTCCTCCCAAGCCGTGCTGTCCTCACAAGCCGTCCTGTCCTCACAAGTCGTGCTGTCCTCAGAAGCCGTGCTGTCCTCGCAAGCCGTGCTGTCATCGCAAGCTGTGCTGTCCTCGCAAGCCGTGCTGCCCTCACAAACTGTGCTGTCCTCACAAACCGTGCTGTCCTCGCAAGCTTTGCTGTCCACGCAAGCTTTGCTGTCCTCGCAATCTGTGCTGTCCTCCCAAGTTGTGCTGTCCTCTCTAGGTGTGCTGTCCTCTCAAGTTGTGCTGTCCTCTCAAGTTGTGCTGTCCTCTCCAGTTGTGCCTTCCTGTCAAGTTGAGCTGTCCTCTCAAGTTGAGCTGTCCTCTCAAGTTGACCTGTCCTCTCAAGTTCAGCTGCCCTCTCAAGTTGAGCTGTCCTCTCAAGTTGAGTTGTCCTCTCAAGTTACTCTCGCAAGCTGTGCTGTCCTCGCAAGCTGTGCTGTCCTCGCAAGCAGTGCTGTCCTTGCAAGACGTGCTGTCCTCGCAAGCAGTGCTGTCCTCGCAAGACGTGCTGTCCTCGCAAGCCGTGTTGTCCTCACAAGCTGTGCTGTCCTCGCAAGCCGTGTTGTCCTCGCAAGCTGTGCTGTCCTCACGAGCTGTGCTGTCCTCAGAAGCTGTGCTGTCCTCGCAAGCTGTGCTGTCCTCAGAAGCGTTGCTGTCCTCGCAAGCCGTGCTGTCCTCCCAAGCTGTGCTGTCAACGCAAGCTGTGCTGTCCCCGCAAGCCTTTATGTCCCCGCAAGCCGTGCTGTCCTCGCAAGCCGTGTTGTCCTCACAAGCCGTGCTGTCCTCGCAAGCTTTGCTGTCCTCGCAAGCTGTGCTGTCCACCCAAGTTGCGCTGTCATCTCAAGTTGTGCTGTCCTCTTGAGTTGTGCTGTCTTCTCTAGTTGATCTGTCCTCTCTTGTTGATCTGTCCTCTCTAGTTGAGCTGTCCTCTCTAGTTGAGCTGTCCTCTCAGGTTGAGCTGTCCCCGCAACCCGTGCTGTCCTCACAAGCTGTGCTGTCCTCGCAAGCTGTGCTGTCCTTGCAAGCTGTGCTGTCCTCGGAAGCTGTGCTGTCCTTGCAAGTTGCACTGTCCTCGCAAGCTGTGCCGTCCTCGCAACCTGTGCTGTACCCGCAAGCCGTGCTGTAACCGCAAGCCGAGCCATCCCCGCAAGCCGTGCTGTCGGCGCAAGCCGTGCTGTCCTCGCAAGCTGAGCTGTCCTCGCAAGCCGTGCTGTCCTCACAAGCTTTGCTGTCCTCAAAAGCTGTGCTGTCCTCCCAAGTTGTAATGTAGTCTCAAGTTGTGCTCTCGTCTCAAGTTGTGCTGTCCTCTCAAGTTGAACTGTCCTCTCAAGTTGAGTTCTCCTCTCAAGTTGAGCTGTCCTCTCAGATTGAGCTGTCCTCTCAAGTTGAAATGTCCTCTCAAGTTGAGCTGTCCTCCCTAGTTGAGCTGTCCTCTCAAGTTGAGCTGTCCTCTCAAGTTCAGCTGTCCTCGCAAGTTGAGCTCTCCTTGAAAGCTGTGCTGTCCTCACAAGCTGTGCTGTCCTCGCAAGCTGTGCTGTCCTCGCAAGCTGTGCTGTCCTCGGAAGCTGTGCTGTCCTCACAACCTGTGCTGTCCTCCCAAGCCGTGCTGTCCTCACAAGCCGTCCTGTCCTCACAAGTCGTGCTGTCCTCAGAAGCTGTGCTGTCCTCGCAAGCCGTGCTGTCATCGCAAGCTGTGCTGTCCTCGCAAGCCGTGCTGCCCTCACAAACTGTGCTGTCCTCACAAACCGTGCTGTCCTCGCAAGCTTTGCTGTCCACGCAAGCTTTGCTGTCCTCGCAATCTGTGCTGTCCTCCCAAGTTGTGCTGTCCTCTCTAGGTGTGCTGTCCTCTCAAGTTGTGCTGTCCTCTCAAGTTGTGCTGTCCTCTCCAGTTGTGCCTTCCTGTCAAGTTGAGCTGTCCTCTCAAGTTGAGCTGTCCTCTCAAGTTGACCTGTCCTCTCAAGTTCAGCTGCCCTCTCAAGTTGAGCTGTCCTCTCAAGTTGAGTTGTCCTCTCAAGTTACTCTCGCAAGCTGTGCTGTCCTCGCAAGCCGTGCTGTCCTCGCAAGCAGTGCTGTCCTTGCAAGACGTGCTGTCCTCGCAAGCAGTGCTGTCCTCGCAAGACGTGCTGTCCTCGCAAGCCGTGCTGTCCTCACAAGCTGTGCTGTCCTCGCAAGCCGTGTTGTCCTCGCAAGCTGTGCTGTCCTCACGAGCTGTGCTGTCCTCAGAAGCTGTGCTGTCCTCGCAAGCTGTGCTGTCCTCGGAAGCGTTGGTGTCCTCGCAAGCCGTGCTGTCCTCCCAAGCTGTGCTGTCGACGCAAGCTGTGCTGTCCCCACAAGCCTTTATGTCCCCGCAAGCCGTGCTGTCCTCGCAAGCCGTGTTGTCCTCACAAGCCGTGCTGTCCTCGCAAGCTTTGCTGTCCTCGCAAGCTGTGCTGTCCACCCAAGTTGCGCTGTCATCTCAAGTTGTGCTGTCCTCTTGAGTTGTGCTGTCTTCTCTAGTTGATCTGTCCTCTCTTGTTGATCTGTCCTCTCTAGTTGAGCTGTCCTCTCTAGTTGAGCTGTCCTCTCAGGTTGAGCTGTCCCCGCAACCCGTGCTGTCCTCACAAGCTGTGCTGTCCTCGCAAGCTGTGCTGTCCTTGCAAGCTGTGCTGTCCTCGGAAGCTGTGCTGTCCTTGCAAGTTGCACTGTCCTCGCAAGCTGTGCCGTCCTCGCAACCTGTGCTGTACCCGCAAGCCGTGCTGTAACCGCAAGCCGAGCCATCCCCGCAAGCCGTGCTGTCGGCGCAAGCCGTGCTGTCCTCGCAAGCTGAGCTGTCCTCGCAAGCCGTGCTGTCCTCACAAGCTTTGCTGTCCTCAAAAGCTGTGCTGTCCTCCCAAGTTGTAATGTAGTCTCAAGTTGTGCTCTCGTCTCAAGTTGTGCTGTCCTCTCAAGTTGAACTGTCCTCTCAAGTTGAGTTCTCCTCTCAAGTTGAGCTGTCCTCTCAAGTTGAGCTGTCCTCGCAAGTTGAGCTGTCCTCGCAAGTTGAGCTGTCCTCTCAAGTTGAGCTGCCCCTGAAGTTGAGCTGACCTCTCAAGTTGACCTGTCCTCTCAAGTTGAGCTGTCCTCTCAAGTTGAGCTGTCCTCTCAGATTGAGCTGTCCTCACAAGCTATGCTGTCCTCACAAGCTGTGCTGTCCTCAGAAGCTGTGCTGTCCTCGCAAGCTGTGCTGTCCTCGCAAGCTGTGCTGTCCTCGCAAGCTGTGCTGTCCTCGCAAGCTGTGCTGTCCTCTCAAGCTGTACCGTCCTCGCAACCTGTGCTGTCCCCGCAAGCCGTGCCGTCCCCGCAAGCCGTGCCGTTCCCGCAAGCCATGCTGTCGGCGCAAGCTGTGCTGTCCTCGCAAGCCCTGCTGTCCTCGCAAGCCGTGCTGTCCTCGCTAGCCGTGCTGTCCTCGGAAGCAGTGCTGTCCTCGCAAGCTGTGCAGTCCTCACAAGCTGTACAGTTCTCGCAAGCTGTGCTGTCCTCGCAAGCTTGCTGTCCTCGCAAGCTGTGCTGTCCTCGGAAGCTGTGCTGTCCTCAGAAGCTGTCCTGTCCTCGGAAGCTGTGCTGTCCTCGCAAGCTGTGCCGTCTTCGCAAGCTGTGCTGTCCTCACAAGCTGTGCTGTCCTCGGAAGCTGTGCTGTCCTCGCAAGCTGTGCTGTCCTCGGAAGCTGTGCTGTCCTTGCAAGCTGTGCTGTCCTCACAAGCTGTGCTGTCCTAGCATGCTCTGCTGTCCTCCCAAGTTGTGCTGTCCTCGCAAGTTTTGCTGTCCTCGCAAGATGTGCTGTCCTCTCAAGTTGTGCTGTCCACTCAAGTTGTGCTGTCCTCTCAAATTGTGCTGTCCTCTCAAGTTGTGCTGTCCTCTCAAGTTGTGCTGTCCTCTCAAGTTGAGCTGTCCTCTCAAGTTGTGCTGTCCTCTCAAGTTGAGCGGTATTCTCAAGTTGAGCTGTCCTCTCAAGTTGAGCTGTCCTCCCAAGTTGAACTGTCCTCTCAAGTTGAGCTGTCCTCTCAAGTTGAGCTGTCCTCACAAGTTGAGCTATCCTGGCAAGTTGAGCGTTCTTCTCAAGTTTTGCTGTGCTCTCAAGTTGAGCTGTCCTCTCAAGTTGAGTTGTCCTCGCAAGTTTATCTGTCCTCTGAAGTTGAGCTGTCCTGTCTAGTTGAGCTGTCCTCTCTAGTTGAGCTGTCCTCACAAGCTGTGCTGTCATCGCAAGCTGCGCTGTCCTCGCAAGCTGTGCTGTCCTCGCAAGCTGTGCTGTCCTCGCAAGCTGTGCTGTCCTCGCAAGCTGTGCTGTCCTCGCAAGCTGTGCTGTCCTCGCAAGCTATGCTGTCCTCGCAAGCTGTGCTGTCCTCACAAGCTGTGCTTTCCTCGCAAGCTGTGCCGTCCTTGCAAGCTGTGCTGTCCTCACAAGCTGTGCTGTCCTCGGAAGCTGTGCTGTCCTCGCAAGCCGTGACGCCCTCGCAAGCCGTGCTGTCCTGGCAAGCCGTGCTGTCCTCGCAAACTGTGCTGTCCTCGCAAGCCGTGCTGTCCCCGCAAGCCATGCTGTCCTCGCAAGCCGTGCTGTCCTTGCAAGCCATGCTGTCCTCGCAATTTTAGCGGTCCTCGTAAGCTGTGCTGTCCTCCCAAGCTGTGCTGTCCTCGAAAGTTGTGCTGTCGTCTCAAGTTGAGCTGTCCTCCTAAGTTGAGCTGTCCTCTCAAGTTGAACTGTCCTCTCATGTTGAACTGTACTCTCCAGTTGTGCTGTCCTCTCAAGTTCAGCTTTCCTCTCAAGTTGAGCTGTCCTCTCTTGTTGCGCTGTCGTCTCAAGTTGAACTGTCCTCTCAAGTTGAGCTGTCCTCTCAGATTGAGCTGTCCTCTCAAGTTGAAATGTCCTCTCAAGTTGAGCTGTCCTCCCTAGTTGAGCTGTCCTCTCAAGTTGAGCTGTCCTCTCAAGTTCAGCTGTCCTCGCAAGTTGAGCTCTCCTTGAAAGCTGTGCTGTCCTCACAAGCTGTGCTGTCCTCGCAAGCTGTGCTGTCCTCGCAAGCTGTGCTGTCCTCGGAAGCTGTGCTGTCCTCAACCTGTGCTGTCCTCCCAAGCCGTGCTGTCCTCACAAGCCGTCCTGTCCTCACAAGTCGTGCTGTCCTCAGAAGCCGTGCTGTCCTAGCAAGCCGTGCTGTCATCGCAAGCTGTGCTGTCCTCGCAAGCCGTGCTGCCCTCACAAGCTGTGCTGTCCTCACAAACCGTGCTGTCCTTGCAAGCTTTGCTGTCCACGCAAGCTTTGCTGTCCTCGCAATCTGTGCTGTCCTCCCAAGTTGTGCTGTCCTCTCTAGGTGTGCTGTCCTCTCAAGTTGTGCTGTCCTCTCAAGTTGTGCTGTCCTCTCCAGTTGTGCCTTCCTGTCAAGTTGAGCTGTCCTCTCAAGTTGAGCTGTCCTCTCAAGTTGACCTGTCCTCTCAAGTTCAGCTGCCCTCTCAAGTTGAGCTGTCCTCTCAAGTTGAGTTGTCCTCTCAAGTTACTCTCGCAAGCTGTGCTGTCCTCGCAAGCCGTGCTGTCCTCGCAAGCAGTGCTGTCCTCACAAGACGTGCTGTCCTCGCAAGCAGTGCTGTCCTCGCAAGACGTGCTGTCCTCGCAAGCCGTGCTGTCCTCACAAGCTGTGCTGTCCTCGCAAGCCGTGTTGTCCTCGCAAGCTGTGCTGTCCTCGCGAGCTGTGCTGTCCTCAGAAGCTGTGCTGTCCTCGCAAACTGTGCTGTCCTCGGAAGCGTTGCTGTCCTCGCAAGCCGTGCTGTCCTCCCAAGCTGTGCTGTCGACGCAAGCTGTGCTGTCCCCGCAAGCCTTTATGTCCCCGCAAGCCGTGCTGTCCTCGCAAGCCGTGTTGTCCTCACAAGCCGTGCTGTCCTCGCAAGCTTTGCTGTCCTCGCAAGCTGTGCTGTCCACCCAAGTTGCGCTGTCATCTCAAGTTGTGCTGTCCTCTTGAGTTGTGCTGTCTTCTCTAGTTGATCTGTCCTCTCTCGTTGATCTGTCCTCTCTAGTTGAGCTGTCCTCTCTAGTTGAGCTGTCCTCTCAGGTTGAGCTGTCCCCGCAACCCGTGCTGTCCTCACAAGCTGTGCTGTCCTCGCAAGCTGTGCTGTCCTTGCAAGCTGTGCTGTCCTCGGAAGCTGTGCTGTCCTTGCAAGTTGCACTGTCCTCGCAAGCTGTGCCGTCCTCGCAACCTGTGCTGTCCCCGCAAGCCGTGCTGTAACCGCAAGCCGAGCCATCCCCGCAAGCCGTGCTGTCGGCGCAAGCCGTGCTGTCCTTGCAAGCTGAGCTGTCCTCGCAAGCCGTGCTGTCCTCACAAGCTTTGCTGTCCTCGAAAGCTGTGCTGTCCTCCCAAGTTGTAATGTAGTCTCAAGTTGTGCTCTCGTCTCAAGTTGTGCTGTCCTCTCAAGTTGAGCTGTCCTCTCAAGTTGAGCTCTCCTCTCAAGTTGAGCTGTCCTCTCAAGTTGAGCTGTCCTCGCAAGTTGAGGTGTCCTCGCAAGTTGAGCTGTCCTCTCAAGTTGAGCTGCCCCTCAAGTTGAGCTGACCTCTCAAGTTGACCTGTCCTCTCTAGTTGAGCTGTCCTCTCAAGTTGAGCTGTCCTCTCAGATTGAGCTGTCCTCACAAGCTATGCTGTCCTCACAAGCTGTGCTGTCCTCAGAAGCTGTGCTGTCCTCGCAAGCTGTGCTGTCCTCGCAAGCTGTGCTGTCCTCGCAAGCTGTGCTGTCCTCGCAAGCTGTGCTGTCCTCTCAAGCTGTGCCGTCCTCGCAACCTGTGCTGTCCCCGCAAGCCGTGCCGTCCCCGCAAGCCGTGCCGTCCCCGCAAGCCATGCTGTCGGCGCAAGCTGTGCTGTCCTCGCAAGCCCTGCTGTCCTCGCAAGCCGTGCTGTCCTCGCTAGCCGTGCTGTCCTCGGAAGCAGTGCTGTCCTCGCAAGCTGTGCAGTCCTCACAAGCTGTACAGTTCTCGCAAGCTGTGCTGTCCTCGCAAGCTTGCTGTCCTCGCAAGCTGTGCTGTCCTCGGAAGCTGTGCTGTCCTCAGAAGCTGTCCTGTCCTCGGAAGCTGTGCTGTCGTCGCAAGCTGTGCCGTCTTCGCAAGCTGTGCTGTCCTCACAAGCTGTGCTGTCCTCGGAAGCTGTGCTGTCCTCGCAAGCTGTGCTGTCCTCGGAAGCTGTGCTGTCCTCGCAAGCTGTGCTGTCCTCACAAGCTGTGCTGTCCTCGCAAGC
This sequence comes from Schistocerca serialis cubense, assembly GCF_023864345.2. Lineage (NCBI taxonomy): Eukaryota > Metazoa > Arthropoda > Insecta > Orthoptera > Acrididae > Schistocerca > Schistocerca serialis. The sequence continues at coordinate 65,786 of NW_026047665.1, read as the reverse complement.
TGTGCTGTCCTCGCAAGCTGTGCTGTCCTCGCAAGCAGTGCTGTCCTCGCAAGCCGTGCTGTCCTCCCAAGCCATGCTGTCCTCGCAAGCTGTGCTGTCCTCGCAAGCCGTGCTGTCTTCGCAAGCTTTGCTGTCCTCGCAAGATTTCCTGTCCTAGCATGCTCTGCTGTCCTCCCAAGTTGTGCTGTCCTCGCAAGTTTTGCTGTCCTCGCAAGATGTGCTGTCCTCTCAAGTTGTGCTGTCCACTCAAGTTGTGCTGTCCTCTCAAATTGTGCTGTCCTCTCAAGTTGTGCTGTCCTCTCAAGTTGTGCTGTCCTCTCAAGTTGAGCTGTCCTCTCAAGTTGTGCTGTCCTCTCAAGTTGAGCGGTATTCTCAAGTTGAGCTGTCCTCTCAAGTTGAGCTGTCCTCCCAAGTTGAACTGTCCTCTCAAGTTGAGCTGTCCTCTCAAGTTGAGCTGTCCTCACAAGTTGAGCTATCCTCGCAAGTTGAACTGTCCTGGCAAGTTGAGCGTTCTTCTCAAGTTTTGCTGTGCTCTCAAGTTGAGCTGTCCTCTAAAGTTGAGTTGTCCTCGCAAGTTTATCTGTCCTCTGAAGTTGAGCTGTCCTGTCTAGTTGAGCTGTCCTCTCTAGTTGAGCTGTCCTCGCAAGCTGTGCTGTCATCGCAAGCTGTGCTGTCCTCGCAAGCTGTGCTGTCCTCGCAAGCTGTGCTGTCCTCGCAAGCTGTGCTGTCCTCGCAAGCTGTGCTGTCCTCGCAAGCTGTGCTGTCCTCGCAAGCTGTGCTGTCCTCACAAGCTGTGCTGTCCTCACAAGCTGTGCTTTCCTCGCAAGCTGTGCCGTCCTTGCAAGCTGTGCTGTCCTCACAAGCTGTGCTGTCCTCGGAAGCTGTGCTGTCCTCGCAAGCCGTGACGTCCTCGCAAGCCGTGCTGTCCTGGCAAGCCATGCTGTCCTCGAAAACCGTGCTGTCCTCGCAAGCCGTGCTGTCCCCGCAAGCCATGCTGTCCTCGCAAGCCGTGCTGTCCTTGCAAGCCATGCTGTCCTCGCAATTTTAGCGGTCCTCGTAAGCTGTGCTGTCCTCCCAAGCTGTGCTGTCCTCGAAATTTGTGCTGTCGTCTCAAGTTGAGCTGTCCTCCTAAGTTGAGATGTCCTCTCAAGTTGAGCTGTCCTCTCAAGTTGAGCTGTCCTCTCAAGTTGAGATGTCCTCTCTAGTAGATCTGTCCTCTCTAGTTGAGCTGTCCTCTCTAGTAGATCTGTCCTCTCTAGTTGAACTGTCCTCTTTAGTTGAGCTGTCCTCTCTAGTTGAGCTGTCCTCTCTAGTTGAGCTGTCCTCTCTAGTTGAGCTGTCCTCTCAAGTTGAGCTGTCCTCTCAAGTTGAGCTCTCCTCTCAAGTTGAGCTCTCCTCTAAATTTGAGCTGTCATATCAAGGTGAGCTGTCCTCTCAAGTTGAGCTGTCCTCTCAAGTTGAGCTGTCCTCGCAAGCTGTGCTGTCCTGGCAAGCCGTGCTGTCCACACAAACCGTGCTGTCCTCGCAAGCCGTGCCGTCCTCGCAAGCCATGCTGTCGTCGCAAGCCGTGCTGTCCTTGCAAGCCGTGCTGTCCTCAAAGCTGTGCTGCCCTCGCAAGCCGTGCTGTCCTCACAAGCCGTGCTGTCCTCGCAAGCCTTGCTGTCCTCGTCAGCCGTGGTGTCTTCGCAAACCGTGCTGTCCTCGCAAGCCATGCTGTCCTCGCAAGCCGTGCTGTCCTCGCAAGCTTTGCTGTCCTCGCAAGCCGTGCTGTCATTCCAAGCGGTGCTGTCCTCCCAAGTTGTACTGTCGTCTCAAGTTGAGCTGTCGCCTCAAGGCCGGCCGCGGTGGTCTAGCGGTTCAGGCGCTCAGTCCGGAACCGCGCGACTGCAACGGTCGCAGGTTCGAATCCTGCCTTGTGCATGGATGTGTGTGATGTCCTTAGGTTAGTTAGGTTTAAGTAGTTCTAAGTTCTAGGGGACTGATGACCACAGATGTTAAGTCCCATAGTGCTCAGAGCCATTTGAACCATTTTTTTTGTCGCCTCAAGTTGGGTTGTCCTCTCAAGTTGAGCTGCCCTCTCAAGTTGATCTCTCCTCTCTAGTTGATCTGTCCTCTATAGTTGATCTGTCCACTCTAGTTGAGATGTCCTCTCTAGTTGAGCTGTCCTCTCAGGTTGAGCTGTCCCCGCAAGCTGTGCTGTCCCCGCAAGGTGTGCTGTACTCGCAAGCTGTGCTGTCCGTGCAAGCTGTGCTGTCTTCGCAAGCTGTGTTGTCCTCACAAGCTGTGCTGACCACGCAAGCTGTGCTGTCCTCGCAAGCCGTGCTGTCCTCGCAAGCCGTGCTGTCCTCGCAAGCCGTGCTGTCCTCGCAAGCAGTGCTGTCCTCGCAAGGCGTGCTGTCCTCACAAGCCGTGCTGTCCTCGCAAGCCGTGCTGTCCTCGCAAGCCGTGTTGTCCTCGCAAGCTGTGCTGTCCTCGCAAGCAGTGCTGTCCTCGGAAGCTGTGCTGTCCTCGCAAGTTGTGCTGTCCCCGCAAGCCGTGCTGTCCCCGCAAGCCGTGCTGTCCCCGCAAGCCGTGCTGTCCTCGCAAGCCGTGCTGTCCTTGCAAGCCGTGCTGTCCTCGCAAGCTTTGCTGTCCTCTCAAGTTGTGCTGTCCACCCAAGTTGTGCTGTCCTCTCAAGTTGAACTGTCCTCTCAAGTTGAGCTGTCCTCTCAAGTTGAGCTGTCCTCTCAAGTTGAGCTGTCCTCTCAAGTTGAGCTGTCCTCTCAAGTTGAGCTCTCCTCTCATGTTGAGCTCTCCTCTCAAGTTGAGCTCTCCTCTCAAGTTGAGGTGTACTCTCAAGTTGAGCTGTCCTCTCAAGTTGAGCTGTCCTCGCAAGCTGTGCTGTCCTCGCAAGCTGTGCTGTCCTCGCAAGTTGTGCTGTCCTCGCAAGCTGTGCTGTCCTCGCAAGCTGTGCTGTCCTTGCAAGCTTTGCTGTCCTCCCAAGCTGTGCTGTCGTCCCAAGCTGTGCTGTCCCCACAAGCTGTGCTGTCTCCACAAACTGTGCTGTCCCCGCAAGCTGTGCTGTCCTCGCAAGCTTTGCTGTCCTCGCAAGGTGTGCTCTCCTCGCAAGCTGTGTTGTCCTTGCAAGCTGTGCTGTCCTCGCAAGCTGTGTTGTCCTTGCAAATTGTGCCGTCCTCGCAAGCTGTGCTGTCCTCGCAAGCTGTGCTGTCCTCGCAAGCTGTGCTGTCCTCCCAAGCTGTGCTGTCCTCGCAAGCTGTGCTGTCCTCGCAAGCTGTGCTGTCCTCGCAACCGGTTCTGTCCTCGCAAGCCGTGCTCTCCTCGCAAGCTGTGCTGTCCTCGCAAGCTGTGCTGTCCTCGCAAGCTGTGCTGTCGTCGCAAGCTGTGCTGTCGTCGCAGGCTGTGCTGTCCTCGCAAGCTGTGCTGTCCTTGCAAGCCGTGCTGTCCTCAAAAGCTTTGCTGTCCTCTCAAGTTGTGCTGTCCATCCAAGTTGTGCTGTCCTCTCAAGTTGAACTGTCCTCTCAAGTTGAGCTGTCCTCTCAAGTTGAGCTGTTCTGTCAAGTTGAGCTGTCCTCTCAAGTTGAGCTCTCCTCTCAAGTTGAGGTGTACTCTCAAGTTGAGCTGTCCTCTCAAGTTGAGCTGTCCTCTCAAGTTGAGCTCTCCTCGCATGCTGTGCTGTCCTCGCAAGCTTTGCTGTCCTCGTAAGGTGTGCTCTCCTCGCAAGCTGTGTTGTCCTTGCAAGCTGTGCTGTCCTCGCAAGCTGTGTTGTCCGTGCAAATTGTGCCGTCCTCGCAAGCTGTGCTGTCCTCGCAAGCTGTGCTGCCCTCGCAAGCTGTGCTGTCCTCGCCATCTGTGCTGTCCTTGCAAGCTGTGCTGTCCTCGCAAGCTGTGGTGTCCTCGCAAGCGGTTCTGTCCTCGCAAGCCGTGCTGTCCTCGCAAGCTGTGCTGTCCTCGCAAGCTGTGCTGTCCTCGCAAGCTGTGCTGTCCTCGCAAGCTGTGCTGTCCTCGCAAGCTGTGCTGTCCTCGCAAGCTGTGCTGTCCTTGCAAGCTGTGCTGTCCTCGCAAGCTGTGCTATCCTCGCAAGCTGTGCTGTCCTCGCAAGCCGTGCTGTCCTCGCAAGCTGTGCTGTCCTCAGAAGCTGTGCTGTCCTCGCAACCTGTGCTGTCCTCGCCAGCCGTGCTGTCCTCGCAAGCCGTGCTGTCCTCGCAAGCCGTGCTGTCCTCGCAAGCCGTGCTGTCCTCGCAAGCTTTGCTGTCCACTCAAGTTGAGCTGTCCTCTCAAGTTGAGCTGTCCTCTCAAGTTGAGCTGTCCTCTCAAGTAGAGCTGTCCTCTCAAGTTACGCTGTCCTCTCTAGCTGAGCTGTCCTCTCAAGTTGAGCTGTTCTCTCAAGTTGAACTGTCCTCTCAAGTTGAGCAGTCCTCTCAAGTTGAGCTGTCCTCGCAAGCTGTGCTGTCCTCGCTAGCTGTGCTGTCCTCGCAAGCTGTGCTGTCCTCGCAAGCTGTGCTGTCCACGCAAGCTCTGCTGTCCTCGCAAGCTGTGCTGTCCTCGCAAGCTGTGCTGTCCTCGCAAGCTGTGCTGTCCTCGCAAGCTGTGCTGTCCTCGCAAGCTGTGCAGTCCTCGCAAGCTGTGCTGTCTTCGCTAGCTGTGCTGTCCTTGCAAGCTGTGCTGTCCTCGCAAGCTGTGCTCTCCTCGGAAGCTGTGTTGTCCTCAGAAGCTGTGCTGTCCTCAGAAGCTGTCCTTTCCTCGGAAGCTGTGCTGTCCTCGCAACCCGTGCTGTCCTCGAAACCTGTGCTGTCTTCGCAAGCCGTGCTGTCCTCGCAAGCCGTGTTGTCCTCGCAAGCTGTGCTGTCCTTGCAAGCTGTGCTGTCCTCGGAAGCTGTGCTGTCCTCGCAAGCCGTGCTGTCCCCGCAAGCCGTGATGTCCCCGCAAGCCATGCTGTCCTCGCAAGCCGTTCTGTCCTTGCAAGACATGCTGTCCTCGCAAGCTTTGCTGTCCTCGTAAGCTGTGCTGTCCACCCAAGTTGTGCTGTCATCTCAAGTTGTGCTGTCATCTCGAGTTGAGCTGTCCTCTAAAGTTGAGCTGTCCTCTCAAGTTGAGCTCTCCTCTCATGTTGAGCTTTCCTCTCAAGTTGAGCTCTCCTCTCATGTTGAGCTTTCCTCTCAAGTTGAGCTCTCCTCTCAAGTTGAGATGTACTCTCAAGTTGATCTGTCTTCTCAAGTTGAGCTGTCCTCTCAAGTTGAGCTGTCCTCGCAAGCTGTGCTGTCCTCGCAAGCTGTGCTGTCCTCGCAAGTTCTGCTGTCCTCACAAGCTGTACTGTCCTCGCAAGCTGTGCTGTCCCCGCAAGCTGTGCTGTCCTCGCAAGCTGTGCTGTCCTTGCCAGCCGTGCTGTCCTCGCAGGCCGTGCTGTCCTCGCAAGCCTTGCTGTCCTCGCAAGCTGTGCTGTCCTCCTTAGCTGTGCTGTCCTCGCAAGCTGTGCTGTCGTCGCAAGCTGTGCTGTCCTCGCAAGTTGTGCTGTCCTCGCAAGCTGTGCTGTCCTCGCAAGCTGTGCTGTCTCACAAGCTGTGCTGTCCTCGCAAGCTGTGCTGTCCCTGCAACCCGTGCTGTCCTCGCAGGCCATGCTGTCCTCGCAGGCCGTGCTGTCCTCGCAAGCCTTGCTGTCCTCGCAAGCTGTGCTGTCCTCGCTAGCTGTGCTGTCCTCGCAAGCTGTGCTGTCCTCGCAAGCTGTGCTGTCCTCGCAAGCTGTGCTGTCCTCGCAAGCTGTGCTGTCCTCGCAAGCTGTGCTGTCCTCACAAGCTGTGCTGTCCTCGCAAGCTGTGCTGTCCTCGGAAGCTGTGCTGTCCTCACAAGCTGTGCAGTCCTCGCAAGCTGTGCTGTTTTCGCTACATGTGCTGTCCTCGCAAGCTGTGCTGTCCTCGCAAGCTGTGCTGTCCTCGGAAGCTGTGTTGTCCTCAGAAGCTGTGCTATCCTCGGAAGCTGTCCTGTCCTCGGAAGCTGTGCTGTCCTCGCAACCCGTGGTGTCCTCGCAACCTGTGCTGTCTTTGCAAGCCATGCTGTCCTCGCAACCCGTGCTGTCCTCGCAAGGCGTGCTGTCCTCGCAAGCCGTGCTGTCCTAGCAAGCCGTGCTGTCCTGGCAAACCATGCTGTCTTCGCAAGCTGTGCTGTCCTCGCAAGCTGTGCTGTTCTTGCAAGCCGTGCTGTCCTCACAAGCCATGCTGTCCTCGCAATTTTAGCGATCCTCGCAAGCTGTGCTGTCCTCCCAAGCTGTGCTGTCCTCAAAAGTTGTGCTGTCGTCTCAAGTTGAGCTGTCCTCTCAAGTTTAGCTGTCCTCTTAAGTTGAGCTGTCCTCTCAAGTTGAGCTGTCCTCTCTTGTTGATCTGTCCTCTCTAGTTGAACTGTCCTCTTTAGTTGAGCTGTCCTCTCTAGTTGGGCTGTCCTCTCTAGTTGAGCTGTCCTCTCTAGTTGAGCTGACCTCTCAAGTTGAGCTTTCCTCTCAAATTGAGCTCTCCTTACAAGATGAGCTCTCCTCTCAAGTAGAGCTCTCCTCTCAAGTTGAGCGGTCATCTCAAGGTGAGCTGTCCTCTCAAGTTGAGCCGTCCTCGCAAGCTGTGCTGTCCTCGCAAGCTGTGGTGTCCTCGCAAGCTGTGCTGTCCTCGCAAGCTGTGCTGTCCTCGCAAGCTGTGCTGTCCTCACAAGCTGTGCTGTCCTCGCAAGCTGTGCAGTCCTCGCAAGCTGTGCTGTCTTCGCTAGCTGTGCTGTCTTTGCAAGCTGTGCTGTCCTTGCAAGCTGTGCTGTCCTCGGAAGCTGTGTTGTCCTCAGAAGCTGCGCTGTCCTCGGAAGCTGTCCTGTCCTCGGAAGCTGTGCTGTCCGCGCAACCCGTGGTGTCCTCGAAACCTGTGCTGGCCTCGCAAGCCGTGCTGTCCTCGCAAGCCGTGTTGTCCTCGCAAGCTGTGCTGTGCTCGCAAGCTGTGCTGTCCTCGGAAGCTGTGCTGTCCTCGCAAGTTGTGCTGTCCCCGCAAGCCGTGCTGACCCAACAAGCCATGCTGTCCTCGCAAGCCATTCAGTCCTTGCAAGCCGTGCTGTCCTCGCAAGCTTTGCTGTCCTCGCAAGCTGTGCTGTCCACCCAAGTTGTGCTGTCATCTCAAGTTGTGCTGTCATCTCGAGTTGTGCTGTACTCTAAAGTTGAGCTGTCCTCTCAAGTTGAACTGTCCTCTCAAGTTGAGCTGTCCTCTCAAGATGAGCTGTTCTGTCAAGTTGAGCTGTCCTCTCAAGTTGAGCTGTCCTCTCAAGTTGAGCTATCCCCTCAAGTTGAGCTGTCCTCTCAAATTGAGCTCTCCTCTCATGTTGAGCTCTCCTCTCAAGTTGAGCTCTCCTCTCAAGTTGAGGTGTACTCTCAAGTTGAGCTGTCCTCTCAAGTTGAGCTGTCCTCTCAAGTTGAGCTGTCCTCGCAAGGTGTGCTGTTCTCGCAAGCTGTGCTGTCCTCGCAAGTTGTGCTGTCCTCGCAAGCTGTGCTGTCCTCGCAAGCTGTGCTGTCCTCGCAAGCTGTGCTGTCCTCGCAAGCTGTGCTGTCCTTGCAAGCCGTGCTGTCCTCGCAGGCCGTGCTGTCCTCGCAAGCCTTGCTGTCCTCGCAAGCTGTGCTGTCCTCGCTAGCTGTGCTGTCCTCGCAAGCTGTGCTGTCCTCGCAAGCTGTGCTGTCCTCGCAAGTTGTGCTGTCCTCGCAAGCTGTGCTGTCCTCGCAAGCTGTGCTGTCCTCGCAAGCTGTGCTGTCCTCGCAAGCTGTGCTGTCCCTGCAAGCCGTGCTGTCCTCGTAGGCCATGTTGTCTTCGCAAGCCTTGCTGTCCTCGCAAGCTGTCCTGTCCTCGCTAGCTGTGCTGTCCTCGCAAGCTGTGCTGTCCTCTCAAGCTGTGCTGTCCCTGCAAGCCATGCTGTCCTCGCAGGCCATGCTGTCCTCGCAGGCCATGCTGTCCTCGCAAGCTTTGCTGTCCTCGCAAGCTGTGCTGTCCTCGCTAGCGGTGCTGTCCTCGCAAGCTGTGCTGTCCTCGCAAGCTGTGCTGTCCTCGCAAGCTGTGCTGTCCTCGCAAGCTGTGCTGTCCTCGCAAGCTGTGCTGTCCTCGCAAGCTGTGCTGTCCTCGCAAGCTGTGCTGTCCTCGCAAGCTGTGCTGTCCTCGCAAGCTGTGCAGTCCTCGCAAGCTGTGCTGTCTTTGCTAGCTGTGCTGTCCTCGCAAGCTGTGCTGTCCTCGCAAGCTGTGCTGTCCTCGGAAGCTGTGTTGTCCTCGGAAGCTGAGCTGTCCTCGGAAGCTGTCCTGTCCTCGGAAGCTGTGCTGTCCTCGCAACCCGTGCTGTCCTCACAACCTGTGCTGTCCTCGCAACCTTTGCTGTCCTCGCAAGCCATGCTGTCCTCGCAACCCGTGCTGTCCTCGCAAGGCGTGCTGTCCTCGCAAGCCGTGCTGTCCTGGCAAGCCGTGCTGTCCTCGCAAACCGTGCTGTCCTCGCAAGCCGTGCTGTCCTCACAAGCTGTGCTGTTTTTGCAAGCCGTGCTCTCCTCGCAAGCCGTGCTGTCCTCGCAATTTTAGCGGTCCTCGCAAGCTGTGCTGTCCTCCCAAGCTGTGCTGTCCTCGAAAGTTGTGCTGTCGTCTCTAGTTGAGCTGTCCTCTCAAGTTGAGCTGTCCTCTTAAGTTGAGCTGTCCTCTCAAGTTGAGCTGTCCTCTCTAGTTGATCTGTCCTCTCTAGTTGAACTGTCCTCTTTAGTTGAGCTGTCCTCTCTAGTTGAGCTGTCATCTCTAGTTGAGCTGTCCTCTCTAGTTGAGCTGTCCTCTCAAGTTGAGCTTTCCTCTCAAATTGAGCTCTCCTCTCAAGTTGAGCTCTCCTCTCAAGTTGAGCTCTCCTCTCAAGTTTAGCGGTCATCTCAAGGTGAGCTGTCCTCTCAAGTTGAGCCGTCCTCGCAAGCTGTGCCGTCCTCGCAAGCCGTGCTGTCCTTGCAAGTCGTGCTGTCCTCGCAAGCCGTGCTAGCCTCGTAGGCTTTGCTGTCCTCGAAAGTTGAGCAGTCCTCTCAAGTTGTGCTCTCCTCTCAAGTTGAACTGTCCTCGCAAGTTGAGCTGTCCCCTCAAGATGAGCTGTCCTCGCAAGCTGTGCTGTCCTCGCAAGCCGTGCTGTCCTCGCAAGCCGTGCTGTCCTCGCAAGCCTTGCTGTCCTCGCAAGCGGTGCTGTGCTCGCTAGCTGTGCTGTCCTCGCAAGCTGTGCTGTCCTCGCATGCTGTGCTGTCCTCGCAAGCTGTGCTGTCCTCGCAAGCTGTGCTGTCCTCGCAAGCTGTGCTGTCCTCGCAAGCTGTCATGTCCTCGGAAGCTGTGCTGTCCTCACAACCCGTGCTGTCCTCGCAACCTGTGCTGTCCTCGCAAGCCGTGCTGTCCTCGCAAGCCGTGTTCTCCTCGCAAGCTGTGCTGTCCTCGGAAGCTGTGCTGTCCTCGGAAGCTGTGCTGTCCTCGCAAGCCGTGCTGTCCCCGCAGGCCGTGCTGTCCCCGCAAGCTGTGCTGTCCTCGCAAGCCGTTCTGTCCTTGCAAGCCGTGCTGTCCTCGCAAGCTTTGCTGTCCTCGCAAGCTGTGCTGTCCACCCAAGTTGTGCTGTCATCTCAAGTTGTGCTGTGATCTCGAGTTGTGCTGTCCTCTAAAGTTGTGCTCTCCTCTCAAGTTGAACTGTTCTCTCAAGTTGAGCTGTCCTCTCAAGTTGAGCTGTTCTGTCAAGTTGAGCTGTCCTCTCAAGTTGAGCTGTCCTCTCAAGTTGAGCTGTCCTCTCAAGTTGAGCTGTCCTCTCAAGTTGAGCTGTCCTCTCAAGTTGAGCTGTCCACTCAAGTAGAGCTGTCCTCTCAAGTTGCGCTGTCCTCTCTAGCTGAGCTGTCCTCTCAAGTTGAGCTGTTCTCTCAAGTTGAACTGTCCTCTCAAGTTGAGCTGTCCTCTCAAGTTGAGCTGTCCTTGCAAGCTGTTCTGTCCTCGCAAGCTGTGCTGTCCTCGCAAGCTGTGCAGTCCGCGCAAGCTGTGCTGTCCTCGCAAGTCGTGCTGTCCTTGCAAGCCGTGCTGTCCTCGCAAGCCGTGCTAGCCTCGTAGGCTTTGCTGTCCTCTCAAGTTGAGCAGTCCTCTCAAGTTGTGCTCTCCTCTCAAGTTGAACTGTCCTCGCAAGTTGAGCTGTCCTCTCAAGTTGAGCTGTCCCCGCAAGCTGTGCTGTCCTCGCAAGCTGTGCTGTCCTCGCAACCTGTGCTGTCCTCGCAAGCTGTGCTGTCCTCGCAAGCTGTGCTGTCCTCGCAACCTGTGCTGTCCTCTCCAGCCGTGCTGTCTTCGCAAGCCGTGCTGTCTTCGCAAGCTATGCTGTCCTCGCAAGCCGTGCTGTCCTCGCAAGTTTTGCTGTCCTCTCAAGTTGGCTGTCCTCTCAAGTTGAGCTATCCTCTCAAGTTGAGCTGTCCTTTCAAGTTGAGCTGTCCTCTCAAGTAGAGCTGTCCTCTCAAGCTGCGCTGTCCTCTCTAGCTGAGCTGTCCTCTCAAGGTGAGGTGTCCTCTCAAGTTGAGCTGTCCTCGCAAGCTGTGCTGTCCTCGCAAACTTGGCTGTCCTCGCAAGCTGTGCTGTCCTCGCAAGCTGTGCTGTCCTCGAAAGCTGTGCGGTCCTCGCAAGCTGTGCTCTCCTCGCAAGCCGTGCTGTCCTCACAAGCCGTGCTGTCCTCGCAAGCTGTGCTGTCCTCGCAAGCCGTGCTGTCCTCACAAGCCGTGCTGTCCTCGCAAGCTGTGCTGTCCTTGCAGGCTGTGCTGTCCTCGCAAGTTGAGCTGTCCTTGCAAGTTGAGCTGTCCTCTCAAGTTGAGCTGTCCTCTCAAATTGAGCTGTCCTCTCTAGTTGATCTGTCCTCTCAAGTTGAGCTGACCTCGCAAGCTGTTCTGTCCTCGCAAGCTGTGCTGTCCTCGCAAGCTGTGCTGTCCTCGCAAGCTGTGCTGTCTTCGCAAGCTGTGCTGTCCTTGCAAGCCGTGCTGTCCTCGCAAGCCATGCTGTCCTCGCAAGCTTTGCTGTCCTCTCAAGTTGAGCAGTCGTCTCAAGTTGTGCTCTCCTCTCAAGTTGAACTGTCATCTCAAGTTTAGCTGTCCTCCCAAGTTGAGCTGTCCTCGCAAGCTGTGCTGTCCTCGCAAGCTGTGCTGTCCTCGCAAGCTGTGCTGTCCTCGCAAGCTGTGCTGTCCTCGCAAGCTGTGCTGTCCCAGCAAGCTGTGCTTTCCCCGCAAGCTGTGCTGTCCCCGCAAGCTGTGCTGTCCACGCAAGCTGTGCTTCCCCACAAGTTGTGCTGTCTTCGCAAGCTCTGCTGTCCCCGCGAGCTGTGCCGTCCTCGCAAGCTGTGCTGTCCTCGCAAGCTGTGCTGTTTCTGCAAGCCGTGCTGTCCTCGCAGGCCATGTTGTCCTCGCAAACTTGGCTGTCCTCGCAAGCCATGCTGTCCTCGCAAGCTGTGCTGTCCTCGCTAGCTGTGCTGTCCTCGCAAGCTGTGCTGTCCTCGCAAGCTGTGCTGTCCTCGCAAGCTGTGCTGTCCTCGCAAGCTATGCTGTCCTCGCAAGCTGTGCTGTCCTCGCAAGCTGTGCTGTCCTCGCATGCTGTGCTGTCCTCGCAAGCTGTGCTGTCCTCGCAAGCTGTGCTGTCCTCGCAAGCTGTGCTGTCCTCGCAAGCTGTGCTGTCCTCGCGAGCTGTCCTGTCCTCGGAAGCTGTGCTGTCCTCACAACCCGTGCTGTCCTCGCAACCTGTGCTGTCCTCGCAAGCCGTGCTGTCCTCGCAAGCCGTGTTCTCCTCGCAAGCTGTGCTGTCCTCGCAAGCTGTGCTGTCCTCGGAAGCTGTGCTGTCCTCGCAAGCCGTGCTGTCCCCGCAGGCCGTGCTGTCCCCGCAAGCTGTGCTGTCCTCGCAAGCCGTTCTGTCCTTGCAAGCCGTGCTGTCCTCGCAAGCTTTGCTGTCCTCGCAAGCTGTGCTGTCCACCCAAGTTGTGCTGTCATCTCAAGTTGTGCTGTCATCTCGAGTTGTGCTGTCCTCTAAAGTTGAGCTGTCCTCTCAAGTTGAACTGTCCTCTCAAGTTGAGCTGTCCTCTCAAGTTGAGCTGTTCTGTCAAGTTGAGCTGTCCTCTCAAGTTGAGCTGTCCTCTCAAGTTGAGCTGTCCTCTCAAGTTGAGCTGTCCTCTCAAGTTGAGCTGTCCACTCAAGTAGAGCTGTCCTCTCAAGTTGCGCTGTCCTCTCTAGCTGAGCTGTCCTCTCAAGTTGAGCTGTTCTCTCAAGTTGAACTGTCCTCTCAAGTTGAGCTGTCCTCTCAAGTTGAGCTGTCCTTGCAAGCTGTTCTGTCCTCGCAAGCTGTGCTGTCCTCGCAAGCTGTGCAGTCCGCGCAAGCTGTGCTGTCCTCGCAAGTCGTGCTGTCCTTGCAAGCCGTGCTGTCCTCGCAAGCCGTGCTAGCCTCGTAGGCTTTGCTGTCCTCTCAAGTTGAGCAGTCCTCTCAAGTTGTGCTCTCCTCTCAAGTTGAACTGTCCTCGCAAGTTGAGCTGTCCTCTCAAGTTGAGCTGTCCTCGCAAGCTGTGCTGTCCTCGCAAACTGTGCTGTCCTCGCAACCTGTGCTGTCCTCGCAAGCTGTGCTGTCCTCGCAAGCTGTGCTGTCCTCGCATCCTGTGCTGTCCTCTCCAGCCGTGCTGTCTTCGCAAGCCGTGCTGTCTTCGCAAGCTATGCTGTCCTCGCAAGCCGTGCTGTCCTCGCAAGCTTTGCTGTCCTCTCAAGTTGGCTTTCCTCTCAAGTTGAGCTATCCTCTCAAGTTGAGCTGTCCTTTCAAGTTGAGCTGTCCTCTCAAGTAGAGCTGTCCTCTCAAGTTGCGCTGTCCTCTCTAGCTGAGCTGTCCTCTCAAGGTGAGGTGTCCTCTCAAGTTGAGCTGTCCTCGCAAGCTGTGCTGTCCTCGCAAACTTGGCTGTCCTCGCAAGCTGTGCTGTCCTCGCAAGCTGTGCTGTCCTCGAAAGCTGTGCGGTCCTCGCAAGCTGTGCTCTCCTCGCAAGCCGTGCTGTCCTCACAAGCCGTGCTGTCCTCGCAAGCTGTGCTGTTCTCGCAAGCCGTGCTGTCCTCACAAGCCGTGCTGTCCTCGCAAGCTGTATTGTCCTTGCAGCCTGTGCTGTCCTCGCAAGTTGAGCTGTCCTTGCAAGTTGAGCTGTCCTCTCAAGTTGAGCTGTCCTCTCAAATTGAGCTGTCCTCTCTAGTTGATCTGTCCTCTCAAGTTGAGCTGACCTCGCAAGCTGTTCTGTCCTCGCAAGCTGTGCTGTCCTCGCAAGCTGTGCTGTCCTCGCAAGCTGTGCTGTCTTCGCAAGCTGTGCTGTCCTTGCAAGCCGTGCTGTCCTCGCAAGCCATGCTGTCCTCGCAAGCTTTGCTGTCCTCTCAAGTTGAGCAGTCGTCTCAAGTTGTGCTCTCCTCTCAAGTTGAACTGTCATCTCTAGTTTAGCTGTCCTCCCAAGTTGAGCTGTCCTCGCAAGCTGTGCTGTCCTCGCAAGCTGTGCTGTCCTCGCAAGCTGTGCTGTCCTCGCAAGCTGTGCTGTCCTCGCAAGCTGTGCTGTCCCCGCAAGCTGTGCTTTCCCCGCAAGCTGTGCTGTCCCCGCAAGCTGTGCTGTCCCCGCAAGCTGTGCTGTCCGCGCAAGCTGTGCTTCCCCACAAGTTGTGCTGTCTTCGCAAGCTCTGCTGTCCCCGCGAGCTGTGCCGTCCTCGCAAGCTGTGCTGTCCTCGCAAGCCGTGCTGTTTCTGCAAGACGTGCTGTCCTCGCAGGCCATGTTGTCCTCGCAAACTTGGCTGTCCTCGCAAGCCTTGCTGTCCTCGCAAGCTGTGCTGTCCTCGCTAGCTGTGCTGTCCTCGCAAGCTGTGCTGTCCTCGCAAGCTGTGCCGTCCTCGCAAGCTGTGCTGTCCTCGCAAGCTGTGCTGTCCTCGCAAGCTGTGCTGTCCTCGCAAGCTGTGCTGTCCTCGCAATCTGTCCTGTCCTCGGAAGCTGTGCTGTCCTCGCAACCCGTGCTGTCCTCGCAACCTGTGCTGTCCTCGCAAGCCGTGCTGTCCTCGCAAGCCGTGTTGTCCTCGCAAGCTGTGCTGTCCTCACAAGCTGTGCTGTCCTCGGAAGCTGTGCTGTCCTCGCAAGCCGTGCTGTCCCCGCAGGTCGTGCTGTCCCCGCAAGCCGTGCTGTCCTCGCAAGCCGTTCTGTCCTTGCAAGCCGTAATGTCCTCGCAAGCTTTGCTGTCCTCGCAAGCTGTGCTGTCCACCCAAGTAGTGCTGTCATCTCAAGTTGCGCTGTCATCTCGAGTTGTGCTGTCCTCTAAAGTTGAGCTGTCCTCTCAAGTTTAACTGTCCTCTCAAGTTGAGCTGTCCTCTCAAGTTGAGCTGTTCTGTCAAGTTGAGCTGTCCTCTCAAGTTGAGCTGTCCTCTCAAGTTGAGCTGTCCTCTCAAGTTGAGCTGTCCTCTCAAGTTGAAATCTCCTCTCATGTTGAGCTCTCCTCTCAAGTTGAGGTGTACTCTCAAGTTGAGCTGTCCTCTCAAGTTGAGCTGTCCTCTCAAGTTGAGCTGTCCTCGCAAGCTGTGCTGTCCTCGCAAGCTGTGCTGTCCTCGCAAGCTTTGCTGTCCTCGCAAGCTGTGCTGTCCTCGCAAGCTGTGCTGTCCTCGCAAGCTGTGCTGTCCTTGCAAGCCGTGCTGTCCTCGCAGGCCGTGCTGTCCTCGCAAGCTTTGCTGTCCTCGCAATCTGTGCTGTCCTCGCTCGCTGTGCTGTCCTCGCAAGCTGTGCTGTCCTCGCAAGCTGTGCTGTCCTCGCAAGTTGTGCTGTCCTCGCAAGCTGTGCTGTCCTCGCAAGCTGTGCTGTCCTCGCAAGCTGTGCTGTCCTCGCAAGCTGTGCTGTTTCTGCAAGCCGTGCTGTCCTTGCAGGCCATGTTGTCCTCGCAAGCCTTGCTGTCCTCGCAAGCTGTGCTGTCCTCGCTAGCTGTGCTGTCCTCGCAAGCTGTGCTGTCCTCGCAAGTTGTGCTGTCCTCGCAAGCTGTGCTGTCCTCGCAAGCTGTGCTGTCCTCGCAAGCTGTGCTGTCCTCGCAAGCTGTGCTGTCCTCGCAAGCTGTGCTGTCCTCGCAATCGGTTCTGTCCTCGCAAGCCGTGCTGTCCTCGCAAGCCGTACTGTCCTCGCAAGCTGTGCTGTCCTCGCAAGCTGTGCTGTCCTCGCAAGCTGTGCTGTCCTCGCAAGCTGTGCTGTCCTCGCAAGCTGTGCTGTCCTCGCAAGCTGTGCTGTCCTCGCAAGCTGTGCTGTCCTCACAAGCTGTGCTGTCCTCGCAAGCCGTGCTGTCCTCGCAAGCTGTGCTGTCCTCGGAAGCTGTGCTGTCTTCGCAACCTGTGCTGTCCTCGCCAGCCGTGCTGTCCTCGCAAACCGTGCTGTCCTCGCAAGCCATGCTGTCCTCGCAAGCCGTGCTGTCCTCGCAAGCTTTGCTGTCCACTCGAGTTGAGCTGTCCTCTCGAGTTGAGCTGTCCTCTCAAGTTGAGCTGTCTTCTCAAGTAGAGCTGTCCTCTCAAGTTGTGCTGTCCTCTCTAGCTGAGCTGTCCTCTCAAGTTCAGCTGTTCTCTCAAGTTGAACTGTCCTCTCAAGTTGAGCTGTCCTCTCAAGTTGAGCTGTCCTCGCAAGCTGTTCTGTCCTCGCAAGCTGTGCTGTCCTCGCAAGCTGTGCGGTCCTCGCAAGCTGTGCTGTCCTCGCAAGCTGTGCTGTCCTCGCAAGCTGTGCTGTCCTCACAAGCTGTGCTGTCCTCGCAAGCTGTGCTGTCCTCGCAAGCTGTGCTGTCCTCGCAAGCTGTGCTGTCCTCGCAAGCTGTGCTGTCCTCGCAAGCTGTGCTGTCCTCGGAAGCCGTGCTGTCCTCGCAAGCTGTGCTGTCCTCGGAAGCTGTGCTGTCCTCGCAACCTGTGCTGTCCTCGCCAGCCGTGCTGTCCTCGTAAGCCGTGCTGTCCTCGCAAGCCGTGCTGTTCTCGCAAGCCGTGCTGTCCTCGCAAGCTTTGCTGTCCACTCAAGTTGAGCTGTCCTCTCAAGTTGAGCTGTCCTCTCAAGTTGAGCTGTCCACTCAAGTAGAGCTGTCCTCTCAAGTTGCGCTGTCCTCTCTAGCTGAGGTGTCCTCTCAAGCTGAGCTGTTCTATCAAGTTGAACTGTCCTCTCAAGTTGAGCTGTCCTCTCAAGTTGAGCTGTCCTCGCAAGCTGTTCTGTCCTCGCAAGCTGTGCTGTCCTCGCAAGCTGTGCGGTCCTCGCAAGTTGTGCTTTCCTCGCAAGTCGTGCTGTCCTTGCAAGCCGTGCTGTCCTCGCAAGCCGTGCTAGCCTCGTAGGCTTTGCTGTCCTCTCAAGTTGAGCAGTCCTCTCAAGTTGTGCTCTCCTCTCAAGTTGAACTGTCCTCGCAAGTTGAGCTGTCCTCTCAAGTTGAGCTGTCCTCGCAAGGTGTGCTGTCCTCGCAAGCTGTGCTGTCCTCGCAAGCTGTGCTGTCCTCGCAACCTGTGCTGTCCTCGCAAGCTGTGCTGTCCTCGCAAGCTGTGCTGTCCTCGCAACCTGTGCTGTCCTCTCCGGCCGTGCTGTCTTCGCAAGCCGTGCTGTCTTCGCAAGCTGTGCTGTCCTCGCAAGCCGTGCTGTCCTCGCAAGCTTTGCTGTCCTCTCAAGTTGGCTGTCCTCTCAAGTTGAGCTGTCCTCTCAAGTTGAGCTGTCCTTTCAAGTTGAGCTGTCCTCTCAAGTAGAGCTGTCCTCTCAAGTTGCGCTGTCCTCTCTAGCTGAGCTGTCCTCTCAAGGTGAGGTGTCCTCTCAAGTTGAGCTGTCCTCGCAAGCTGTGCTGTCCTCGCAAACTTGGCTGTCCTCACAAGCTGTGCTGTCCTCGCAAGCTGTGCTGTCCTCGAAAGCTGTGCGGTCCTCGCAAGCTGTGCTCTCCTCGCAAGCCGTGCTGTCCTCACAAGTCGTGCTGTCCTCGCAAGCTGTGCTGTCCTCGCAAGCCGTGCTGTCCTCACAAGCCGTGCTGTCCTCGCAAGCTGTGCTGTCCTTGCAGGCTGTGCTGTCGTCGCAAGTTGTGCTGTCCTTGCAAGTTGAGCTGTCCTTGCAAGTTGAGCTGTCCTCTCAAGTTGAGCTGTCCTCTCAAATTGAGCTGTCCTCTCTAGTTGATCTGTCCTCTCCTCGCAAGCTGTTCTGTCCTCGCAAGCTGTCCTGTCCTCGCAAGCTGTGCTGTCCTCTCAAGCTGTGCTGTCTTCGCAAGCTGTGCTGTCCTTGCAAGCCGTGCTGTCCTCGCAAGCCGTGCTGTCCTCGCAAGCTTTGCTGTCCTCTCAAGTTGAGCAGTCGTCTCAAGTTGTGCTCTCCTCTCAAGTTGAACTGTCATCTCAAGTTGAGCTGTCCTCTCAAGTTGAGCTGTCCTCGCAAGCTGTGCTGTCCTCGCAAGCTGTGCTGTCCTCGCAAGCTGTGCTGTCCTCGCAAGCTGTGCTGTCCTCGCAAGCTGTGCTGTCCTCGCAAGCTGTGCTGTCCCCGCAAGCTGTGCTGTCCCCGCAAGCTGTGCTGTCCCCGCAAGCTGTGCTGTCCGCGCAAGCTGTGCTGTCTCCACAAGTTGTGCTGTCCCCGCAAGCTCTGCTGTCCCTGCGAGCTGTGCCGTCCTCGCAAGCTGTGCTGTCCTCGCAAGCCGTGCTGTCCTCGCAAGCTGTGCTGTCCTTGCAAGCCCTGCTGTCCTCGCAAGCCGTGCTGTCCTTGCAAGCGGTGCTGTCCTCGCAAGCTGTGCTGTCCTCGCAAGCCGTGCTGTACTCGAAAGCCGTGCTGTCGTCGCAAGCCGTGCTGTCCTCGCAAGCCGTGCTGTCCTCGCAAGCTGTGGTTTCCTCGCAAGCCGTGCTTGCAGTGATTTCAAGGTGTGCAGCATTCGCACTCTGTGCAGCTTTCACAAGGTATGCTGCCTTAGCAAAGTGTGCTACGTTCACAATGTGTGCTGCCTTTGCAATGTTTGCAGCCTTCACAAGTGATTCTGTCTTCGCAATGTGGTTCAAATTGCTCTGAGCACTATGGGACTTATTATCTGAAGTCATCAGTCACCTAGAACTTCGAACTACTGAAACCTAACCAACCTAAGGACATCACACACATCCGTGCCCGAGGCAGGATTCGAACCAGCGACCATAGGAGTTGCGCAGGTCCTGACTGAAGCGCCTAGAACCTGTCGGCCACCGCGGCCGGCTTCTTCACAATGTGTGCTGCCTTCATACTGTATGCTGCATTTATACAGTGTACTGGCTTCACAAGGTGTTCTGCCTTCACAAGTTGGCCCTCCTTCACAATATGTACTGCCTTTGCAGTGTCTTATTCCTTCACATGGTCTTCTTCCTTTGCATGCTGTGCTACCTTCGCAAGGTTTGCTACTTTCGAAAGGTTGACTGCCTTCACCGGATATGCAGCTTCCGCAAGGTAACCTTGCAAAGGCAGCACATATTGTGAAGGCAACACACCTAGCTAATGCAGCATTTCTTGTGAAGCAGCACTCCTTGAGAAGCCAGCACATCTTGTGAAGGTAGCACATCTTCTGATAGTAGAGGCAGAAAACCTAGCATAGGCTGCACACCTTGCGAAGGCTACACACTGTGTCAAGGCAGAACAGCTTGCAAAGGCAGCACACCTCACGAAAGTAGCACACCTTGCGAAGACAGGACAGAATGCAATGGCAGAAAATCTTGCAAAGGAGAACACCTTGCAAAGAACAACTGCCTTGCAAAGGCAGCACACCTTGTGGAGGCTGCACACATTGCAAATGCAGGACACCTTGCAAAGACAGCACATTTCCTAAATACAGCCCTCCTCCAAAGGACAGCACATATCCCAAAGGCAGCACACCTTCTGGAGACAGTTTACTTTCGTGCATATTGTCCACAAACTGAGGAAAGAAATATAGGATGTGAAGTTACCTTCCCATTCCTGCATATTTTTGCGGGAACGGTCGCAGCATTCGGCATCTGGCAGTAGGTGTGCAGGGTTGAGGTTCCGTCATGACTTCTGGTGTGGTGGGCGCCCTGTCGCTCCACATCAGCTGTGCACGCGAGTGCAGCGTGCTCAGTGCAGCTGCTGCGCCACACTTCTGTGTGCAGCACGTTGGTCTCTGTTCCACAGGTGTAGCCTGTACGAGCGACCTTCCAAGCAGTTAATAATTAATGTAAACCCAGCCATGTCGCTGTTTTATGCTCTACGTGTTAATTTAATGGTACTCTTGTCTTACGTTTTATAATTCAATAGAAGAGTTCCGATTAGGAGATTGACCTCTTGGACGTAGAACGCCTTTCATATCTTCTGCCAAAATGATATTACCTTACTTAAATCTGAAGAGAGGGACAATTTTGTAATTAAAGGAAATCTGCTCGTTTACGTCGTTTACTGCTATCAGGTGGAACATATATATTAAATAGCCAGGTGTTGTAAACAGTACAAGCTACAACTGTATTACATATGAGTTTTCAACGTGATCCACTATTATGCCCTCTTTCGCGAGTATCACGGTCTCTAATTCATCTCCAGTTCCAGCATTAATTACAGCGCTTTATCCCAATACATCGTGTAGTGCAGTATCCTTTACTTCTGTAACTAGAATAATATCAATGTTTGGCTCATACATAAAGTCTTTCAAGGTACTTGCTTATAGGGAGCTCCCTATGCTCTTTATGGATTCATAATGTATCACATTTCATAAATTCAACTCTTTCATCGCATGCAGTCAGTATGAAAGCTATGGATAAGTGTCACATACGTATCTACCTCTGTCGCTTGGTTTGGATGAGGTAACCATTCCCGTCCCCCCTTGCAATCTTAGTAAACATGCAGCGAAAATCGTGCACAGACACACATGTGAAACTCTTAAATTGACCGAATCAGTTCGATAGCTCTGATTCAGGGCCTAGTGTAATGCCACCATGTGTTTGTAACCTCCGCAAAGAATTCTGTTGCATGGTTCATACTGATGTCTCGATATCGCCATCGTGTAACTTACAGCAAGTATTTTATTCTTGTCGCTCACCTACATTAAGGAAAATGGGAAACATTTACCACCTTCCGATATTGTTGTCATTGTTAGTAAGTAGAATGAAAGTAGTCTCTGGTCAGGAGAAACTAAAAGCGATTATTTGTTTCCACAGACAGAGCTTAACAATTCGTATCAGTACACTGTCCCATCCAAGGGGCAGATTCGTTAGTCTGTCGTATGCATATAACGAGATAACATAAAGACTTTACGTCACAGCTACTCAGTTCATGGGGCTAGGGAACCTACACACATCGACATCATTCACTTCTTGTTTGCTGAGATAGTATAAATTTCCTAAGTAAAATGACATTGCAAGTTGTTGTTGTAGTGAACATCTTCTAAATGCTTAATGCAAAGACACTATTTACACACGGTCATCCTGACTGACGATGCGAGGAAGTAAATTGACTGGCTCGGTTAAGAGGTGTATATAATTTTGATTCGTTTCACAATAGATTCACGTAGAATGGTCAATTTTGAAAGTTTCGGCGAACAATACAGTTAAGACTTTGATTACGATACATGCATCACATTCTTGTAAAGCTATTGTATTAAACGTGTGCTACTTTCGATATTAATCGCAATTGCAGAAAGCAGCAATGAATATGTCTCGTCTCGTTTCTGGGACCGTTTCCCGTACTGTGCGACCCACAGAGCTTTATCGCTGCATCAGCGGTCGATTGTTGCTGTTGCCGCCACGGAATGATGGCAGTTAAATTCAAATTTCCTCCAAGTATAAGGGATTCTACGATATAAATGAAAATGGAAAGAAGTAACGAAAGCGGCAACTAGCAGTCAAACTCAACGTTCCTGGTGGTTTAATGCTATGACAATTTTAGACAATAAACTACGCAGTGGAACTGAGAGCTATCACAGGAATCTGCAATATACCCTCGATGGACAAACTGATTAAAGTTTTCGTCCTTGCCACTTCTCATTTTACAGACAACTGATTCTGACTACTTCTTATGAACTGCACTTAACTGAGGCCGTAACTCATGTCGAAGTTGTCTGTTTGTATTACTACTATCGCATCTTTCTTAGGTAAAGAACGAGCAAAATAGCAGTTTTGCGTTTAGCATGCAATCATCCAGGATACAATTTCTACAGTCAGAGCATTTTCTGTTGCGGCATAGGAATGATTATGTGATTACTTCTATATGGAATTCATCTGTAACTTTATGAACTCAATATTTAGAAAGAGGGCCAACCGAATTACATACTGCACACTGTGAATAATTGCTGCAATTTTGGTGGCAACAACAACAAACAACCAGTCAGTGCCGAGATTTGGCTGTAGAATAGTGGCAACACAGAGCTACCGTTGCAGCCGAGTGGTTCATGAAGCCTTGGCCGTGACCACAGCGGCTGAGGCGCGTCTACAGCCGTAGCAACCGCACAGCAGCCCACACTGAGGTGTGACGTCACACGGCACCCCTGTCTCGGTTGACCACCCACGACGTGTTTCGCTACATTTGATCAATTCACTATTTGCTCATACCTGAAACGTTAGTAAGTTTTTTTTTGTGATCGGTATAAACAAATGAAACGTGTTGTATAATACTCCCCTACGAGGGGCATTACTATTAACAATTTTACATTCAATTTTTATCAATAGCTTATTTGCTAGTTACCCCATTTCCTCTTTCTACGCTCAGTTAGCGTCAAGCAAATCACGCGTACCTTCGAAACTTGGACCTTTTTACCAGGTACATCTCTAGAAGTATTAGGTGCGTAACATGTCTTTGTAATTTACACGCAGAACTTAATTTTCTACGAAAAAGACAGACGTTAATCCTTATCTCTGTTTAAGATACGCGTCGGAATCTCTCCCTACTTGAAGCGGCGAACGTATGTCCGAAACTCCGCCCATAGCTCATCCCCGCATATACTGCCGATTGCAACGTGCGCGCCCAGTAGTCACTGATCAGTTACGCCATTGTAATCTGTCCAGAGTGAGCTGTTTCGCCGTCCACAGATTATTACAGAACGTGCACGGCCTTTATATCCAGTTTATGTATTTTAGACTTTCCGTTTCAAGGTTTGCCAAATGACAGTCGCTCCCAGTCCGTGTTTCACGACCGCTTTCTTTGCAGTCTGCCGCCGATTGTGAACTTAGCTCCTTTTCCAGTCACATAACGTTTCTTCCAACGTTTATTCTAATGACTGATGCCTCTTGTTACTCCATGCCATGAATGGTTATCTGCATTCCGAAGAGCTAAATGAAAATTAATGCAACGTAGACTATTATTTTAAACTGATGGAAGTAACAGTTCTTAGCGAGTAGCCTCGAACCCGATATTCAGTTCAGAGTTTACCTCGGACGAGAAAAAACGTTCTGTGTAGTGTTGAAAGTTGTGACGAAAAAAGGAATCTATTTATTTCCATTCTCTACAAAGGCAGTACAAAAAAATCAACTTATCCCATATCTGTAATACAAATTTATTTGAAAGCGCTGGCCATCGCTACGGTCGTACGAAGGCAATCCAAAGTTTATTCCACACCGCCAGACTGCGTTATGCGATACTCTCTGGCGCTGTGTGCTGACGGATTTGAAATCGCAGCCGCCTGTCTCTGTGACGTGGCAGTCTTGTTCGCTCACAGTTATTTCATATTTCGTGTTACCTCCTTTCATGCTAAAAGACCGCAGCCTTCTCTCCACGCACACGAAAACAGATTTCTATTTTTTTTTTTTTTTTCATTTCACGAAAATGCGTGATTCGCGCCGAACCAGCGATAAGGAAAGACACGTTCTATTGGCGCCTCGCGTGGCTGAAGACGCTGACTGCGAAAGGAGTTTCGGAGGACGCAGTGCAGCCGTTGGTCGACAGATGGCAGAAGGCGACTTGCAGTGTCCGGCAGTGATATAAACAATAAGACGCTAAAAAGAAAGAAACAGCGCGGAAAAGAGTAACATGTCTACTGGGCATCTTGTGACACACGGCGATCACGGACCTTGTATATAATAGTGCACACGAAAATTCTGATAGCCTTTTGTTGAGAATTGTAAATATCGAAAGCGGGAGAAATGTTAAGCGTAAAAATAAAATCTTTGCTTCTCTGTGTTTCCGTTTTGTAACAGGAAAGGTAAGTTAATATTTACTTTCATTGCGTGAAACAAAAAGTAAAACATTCCTTAGCAGTTCTACGTATGTCTACCGAGTGTGTTTTTCACAAACCGATCTTCCACCACCGCCTGTGGTTCGTCATTTAAACACTATCATATCGGTTTTCGAAATGCGGTTACCGGTTACGGATTTTTTACTGTATTTTAAAGGTAAAACACACTATCACCACATTCCATCATTTTACCGTTTGTAGCACAATCATTTTATCAGAGACTAAGTAAGTATTGAACTCCTGGGAATGCGGTCAGCGCTCAAGTCGGCTCATCTCTGGCATGAATGACGGTGCACGATGACAAAATCTCGCTTAAACAGCACTGCTTAAAGTTATGCCTTTTTTCACATACGTGGCACATAGGCCTCTGGATGACTTCCAAACGGGTCGACCCCCCATGTTCCGCCACGTCACTCGAATACCAGCACTGGTTACACGAAATCGCCAAATAATGACATTGTATTGACTTTGAACTTTTTTAATTATGCTTGCAGATCTTAGTAACGTAGAAGCCGAATGTATTTTTCTGTTGATTCTCCCTCTTCTGCAGCCCACAGAGCTTTGTCAGTGCCCCAGCCATTGATTGTTGGTGCTAGCCTTCCGCAACGTCGGCAGTTGAACTTTCTAGATACTAATGTCGATTTTATTAAGTAAATGAAAACGGAGGAAAATGAAAATAATTGCAAAACCACCAGTCAAACGTAACGTTTAGCGAAGTTATAGGCGAGCAAAGCCTTAAGCCAAAAATTACGACAATGGGGCACACATAACCGTTATTGCATAAATCCACATTCAGAGTTGGGCCTTCCACGCACAATGTCGCAAAAGTTACCGTTATGTCCAAACGAAATTACGCATCGTATTCTTAGATGAAAAACGCCACTGACTTCCACTAATCACTTGTGGCGTAATGTCTTCATAACACTTCCACCTCACTACAATAACCGGTTGTGAGCTCTATTACACATTCTGTCCGATGTAGAAGCACTTCAATATTTCCGCAATAGTAATTTAGGAGATACTCAAAGCTGTCACCTTTGGTCCTCTTAATTATCACGTCAGTATTCACATATGTTACGTGAGCGTCGACCACCGGTTTGTTCACACGGAGAGATGATGATTTATTGTCATCAAACAGCACATGTGTAAACCGAATCACAAAACTCGTCGTTCATCCGAACATGAGTTAACTATCGTATTCGCCTCTAGAAAACTGTACTTATTGATAAAAGCGACAGTAATTTCCGTAACCGTTCTCTTTCCATAGCTAAATGTTTCGTCAACTGTTAATTGCATTCTTCTTAGTTCAAGGGTTTTCAGTTCTTCAGCAATACATAAAGTAACAGTTTCAAAGACGAGATATTTATGAAATGCCAGTAAAACAGCACTGCGCCGAAAATTCCGTTACGACTGTGGACGGAGTGTGTCGCAACGACATTCTTCTGACACACACTTCCGGCGTTCTTGGCCGGCTTAGACGTGAGTAACAAATCGTGGTTCAGATGAATGTCTCCACCGCCTCTTCCTGGACCAGCTGACACCAGCCGTGCTGCCAAACGAGGTGTCGACGTCTGCGACGCTGCTTCCCCCGTGCTTAAAACGTAAACGAGTCTTGAGACTCCTCTGTCATCTGTCGATGCTACGGCAACAGCCGCCATGCGGCTACAAGTTGCTGCTGTACATTCTCCTCTCTGCGGCCTGTCTTTCCACACAAGTGATGGGGCTCGGTTTTACGTGAATATAAGTAACGTAACTATTATTGCGTACAACACCACAGCCAATATTTACAGTTACTAGTAACTGCTTTTTCGCATTACTCATCTTAAATGTATTCACTTTTCGTAATATCTTAACTGTTTTCGTATGTGCTTGTGGTCGTCGGCAAGCAAATGCATCATTACCAGTGCAGAAAACTCATCGCCGTCAAACCGGCATCGGAGACGAATTTGCGTACCTGGAAAGGTAGCTACTTACGAGAGTTTACATGTATTCTGGAACCTACACAGCTTACTCTGTTATTGGCCACACTAAGAAAATAAAATTAGCACTCGAAAAATTCCGTCTGTTTAGGAACTTAGGGAATGTCAAGGGCGCACTCTTTGTTTGGCTCTAGCTTTAAAACGCCATAAAAACATTTAGTCGTGTATATGTAACCTTTTGCAACTCTGCACCTTACAAATTATTTTTCTCGCCTTACCCGTGTTTCTACTAGCTGACTAGTGAAATGTTTTCCTTATTACAGCATTTTCCATTGCGAAGTGGGGCTGTGGCCCTTTACATATTCCGGCCACATATTAAGAGAGTGTTATGATTGTCCTGATGACAATGATGATGGAAAAGAGAAAGTTGTTATTATTGTGTCTCGTATTATCATGAGCTTAGTGAGTATCTATGCAGTTTCTTTGCGACAGTACTTCATTCTCCTCACTAAAATAATACAGTGAGTGCTCTGACACATTATGGTTTTTTGAAAAAATTAAATTCTTCGCTATTTCAAAGCGTCTCAATTTTGTTCTACTGTAAGTGTAAAACAGTTTGAAAACGTGGAAATGGCGGATATCTGTTCGACTGTGTTTTACTCTCTGGGCGATAAGCGCAAAAATACTTTTTTAAGGCATTGTCTTCGCCTCGACAAACGAATCTCCTCTCTGTTGACAACATTCTGACATTGTTTCCGTCACGTCTTCCTCCTCGAAATTCTACAGTAGTCTGTTTCACATTTTTGCTGTACGTTAAAAAATACCGCATTTTTTTTTTTTTACTACGAAAAACGAGATTATCATTTTTATTTCTTCTTGTGAAGTGTGCTATCCGTCGCGTTTAAATGACCGACATTGCACAGTTGTACCACAGATTGGCACGATTTGTGTATCTACATACTCTTCAGAAATCATTGCCCATTCTAATCAGGAAACGTATTTAAATCTTGCTTCGTAACGATTTGGTTAAATGTATCACATGTGCTTTTACGTAGTCACTGTGTACTGAACTTCAAAGTTATAAATCGCTCGTCACGCATTCCGTCATTTTGCTGTATTTAGCACTTTCTACCATATACGAAGTGTATTGGATGGCTGAGAATTCGACCATTACTGTCGCGTCACGTCTAGAAGAAACAGGGTGGGGGAAAACAATTTGACCGAAAGTGCAGAGCAGGAAGGCAGCAACAAATGAAGGAATTTCGGTATTGCGAGTGTCAGTTGAATATTTCGGGCGCTATACCAACATGGCAACTGTGGTCACTTTGAAGATTTGCTATGACATACTTATAGCAATAAGTGGCGGCTCCCTTCTTACTCATTTTCACCTTTTTAAGACATATTGAAACATGAGACATGCACATCTGATTCTCTTCATCTCTAAAAACGTGCAGTGTCCTAAGTCAGCTAAGTGCGATACACGTGTAAGTGGCGCTTTAAATTTATCTTGTTCTCATAATGGCGGTTGGTTAGTTCACATAGCCTGTGTTTACGTATACATTTTCTGTAAACTACCAGTCATTTGGAGCCAAGACGGTCGTGTGTGGGATTTTAATTACGTTCCGGTGCCGCCGAAAATATTCAGTCGCGAAGCCTACTTGCTCAAATTTTTGTGTTTCATGCTGCGTTTCCACGATACACTTTTGGTCAGATTGTTTCTATGCACCCTGTATGACGACGCCGGATGGCAAACTTCGCTGAATCACAACAGCTTAAATTTTTCTTTTCTTACGAACGCTGGGTGACTGCCACCCATATTCTGCCACGTCACTGGAACGCTAGCACGCGACACATAAAATCACGAAACCAGTATCAGATTCGCGTAATTACACTGTACCGATTATGTGCATATTTAAACGTTAATCACAAATGTAGATTGCAGTAATGTGTAAGATGAATTTCTTTCTACGTTAGTCTTCCGCGTCATGCAACCGACAGAGCTTTGTCGCTGCCTCAGCGACTGATTGTTGCTGCTACTACGCAGAACGATGTCAATTTTAAAGTCTGCCGCGAGTAATGGCGGTTTTCTGAAGCAAACGAAAGCGGGAGAAAAATGTATATGTATCATCTGATCGAGAGTGAATCCCTAATTGGCACAGCGACTTAATTTTTAATATTTACGAGCAGCAGAGCCTGGCGTAGCCGTCCAGTTGCGAGATGCGTGTCCATTCCGACACGTGAATCGCACCCCTAGTCGCTGCCAGTTGTAACATTGTAATGCATTCGAAGTGTGCTCTTTCGCACACCGCACCTACATGGATGGTCTTGTGTCTCAGCTGCGTCCAGCTGATTGTATCCTACACTCCTAACAAGTTGACCATTCTGTGAGAAAATCTTCTGGAAAACACGTATAGAAATTGTCAAAAAACACCTTCAGAACCTTTCTATCCAAGCCTGTTAACGCTTGTGCTACTTATATTATGGTCACTTTAATGACACACGTGGTGCAGAATATGCGTAGCGGTAAGGGATGGAACTTATTTACACCCCACGGCTTTGAAAACGTATCATGGCTAGAAAAATTCCTGTCGAGTCGAGGCGAAACCTTAAACAAGTACACAGGATTAGCAGATATGTTGTCACCACCCATCGATTGTGAAGGTTTAATAAACAAGTTGACAGCGTCGTCTGTTTCGCATCGAGGCGGAATATAATCGCAGTGTGAGAACCTGTGTTACTTCGTGGCAATGTGTCCAGCTGTTGTCATGTATTTCTACAGACTGCATTCGTATCTGGTAACGGATAAGGAAAAAGATCTATCATCGGCCCTAACACACTGCGCATGTGAAGAGGAGCACCGTATGGAAACTAACAAGTAATTTACTGGAAAGGTGATAAAAATGGAAAAAAAAATCTTGCGTCAGCGATATTATTCTGTCGTGTCTGGGCAGCGCCGAACGCGAGAACGAACGCCACCAAAGCTTTATTTTAATTTACGGCGCCTTTTTGCGTTGTACGGCGCTCGTTGGCGCACGTGAAACTTTGGACACACACACAGCGTTTCATACCTTAGGCCATAGTCACACACATGTAGACGGCAAATGCATCTATCCTTGCCGTGTCGAGGTTCGAAACCAGGTAGATAAGACAGTTGCAGTATTAAGCACTCATATCAACGACGGATCTCCGTGTCGTATTAGCGTCACACGTGTAGCAATTCCGTTAAGCTAATTTCCCCAAGACTCGCAGTGCTAATCCGGTATCTATCCTTGTTGCGTTTGGTCAGGTGGGACGACAGCAAACGTTTCACACACTGTCCTGACAATTCTTTATTTTCACGAATGACAGAATTCCTGTTCTTGTTAGACTGTGGCTCATTTAGCTGGCCGCTTCTACAGAAGAGCAAATATCGGCCTGGCGGGAAGCATACAGTTTTCTGGCCGTTTCCTCAGGAGTACGTGTGGTGTGTTTCATTATGGCTTAAGAACTAACATTTGTGATGTCCGAATTTACACAGAATAAGAGGCTATGGTCCCTGCATACTCCAGTACAGATAGCGACACAGTATCGAGATATGAATGAAGAACCGAATACGTTACTGATGGAGGACGCCCTTATACCGAGTTAGAGATTAACATCCCGTCGTCTCAAAATCTTCGCCATTCGTAACGTTTTACACCTGACGACCGACACGCATCCCTGCTTTCAACCCATGGAAGGACACACTCGCCCTGTTTATTACGGCCGACTCTGCAGCGCCACACGTGCAGCCCCTGCCTTCGACAGAGCTCGGCCTTACAGTATTCTCACTAAGACGATGCGTTTAGTACTGCGAAAGATTTGTCCTATAATTAAGTTTTAGCGTTTAAATGGTGTACTGTTTATTCTGCTACTGCTTTAATGTGTTATCTAAACATATAAATAGCGTACATCTAATCGATCGTTAGGAAAACGGGGATTACATGTTCCAAACGCACAAATTTCCATCGCTTTATTTTCTGCATCGACATTCGAATCGCACAGCCTTTGTTGCCAAAGAGTTTTCGTTGTGGTTTGCTTCCTCCTCTGCGAAGTAGTGCTGTGATTTCTTACACATTCCATCCACGTATCAAATCAGCATGGAAGTTGCCCTAATGAGAATAGAGAAGAAATTTAACATTACTAGGTGCTCGTACGAAGTTTGGTATCCGCTCTCCGACGTGTCCGAAAAGTCCATACCAGGAAACCGCACTACAAAATGGCACGCATTGTGTATGTTGATAATCTTTAAAAACCGTGTCCCAATTACGGCAAGCACAGTTGCTAAGCTAAAACTAGTGTGTACTAATAAAATGTTTAATATGTCTCCAATACACTGACTTTACATAGGAAAGCGTCTCACGTTGAATTGCTAGAACAATAATTAAAAAAGGTGGCAATGTTATTTACGCACTATCTTTTAAATAGATATGATGGTATCTGATACTCAACTACTAATGCAAAGAAACGTACTGATGCTAAAATGCTTTAAATTCTTGCTATCATTTAATCTTTAAAATTTAATAATTCTCTTCCTGTTAATATTTAATTAATTAACTTACGTCGTTCAGATTTCGTAACGATGACGGCCTTAAAATTTAAAGTTGTTCAGTCCCTGTTTTGTTTTCTTTCAATTGTTGCGAGCCAGCGATGGTGCAATATTGTTCGCTTTCAAGTCTACACATTTATAAAAATCAGGTCCAGGAAACACTTTTGTGATCACGGTTGCGATTCAGACGGTATTCGCGTAATTGTACTGATTAAGAGTTATCGTTTCCGAAAGATGCAGGTTCGATCAAAGCTGTGCGCACTTTTGCGCGTATAATGAAAATATTCCTAACACGTCGCGTAACAAAAAGTAACATGCGAATCACAACCGTGGTCAAACGAAGAAAATATATGATGACATAAATGTTCTTCGCTGTTATTCAGGACAGGTTTAGATTGAACACCGCAATTTTCAGTCTTTTTAAATCACAGTACGATACGCTTTAGGGATATTTGTTTTACGCTGGAGTACAGCCGCTGTCCAGGTTGAAACTACAGTTGCGAAATCCGATCTGTGCGGCCTCTCTGATGACAGAATACGTAAAACCCTTGTATGAAATAAAATAGTCTGTTTGTCTCGGTTTTGCGTCGTTAACAGTGCTGCCAATATTTTTGCTTGAAACCCAAGTGCGAAATATTATACATAGTTAAGCCGAACATATTTCTCCGTCAGTTCTGCGTCCCCTGCGGCCTACAGAGCTTTGCCACTGATGGCAGTTCGACTGTCTCGCGAGTGACGGCTGTTATCTGACCTTTCTTAAAATCCACCCACAGCAGGATGTCGCGCCGCCCGCCATTCACGAGATACGTGTCCGTTCCAACATGTGAATCACACGCCTAGTCGATGGCCAGTTGCACCATTTTAATGCATGCCGACAGTGCTGTTTCGCAGGCCGCACATTCATGGTCGGCCTTCTGTCACAGCTGCCTCCAGCTGATGGTATCCTAAATTTCTGAGGAGGAGGTTGTGTGAGAAAATCTTCCAGAAAACACGTACAGAAATCGCCAAAAAACACCGTCAAAACATTTTTATCCGGGTCAGTTAATGCATGAGATTCTGTTTGATTATGCTCACCAGGATCACACGCTTTGTGTGGTAAGAGTTGTTACGTATTTACGCTCCAAGGTTATGAAGACTTGTAACGGCTAGAAAGATTCGTCTTGAGTCACACCCAATTCTTAAACATACTCGCATTATCAGCGTCTATATTGTCAAGAGACATCGATTGTGATGATGTATAAAAAATTGTCGACAATGTCACCTGCTTTGTGCCGATGCGGAATTTAAACGCGGTGTGTATCGACAGATTCCATTCGTAACTGGAAACAGATTAAAATATATCTATCCAGAACCTTTAAACACTGCACCTGTGAGGACAAAGAACACGTTCAAGTCAAGCAGTAATTCACTGACAAGGCGGTAGAAAATTAAAACAAAAAAACTTGTCTCATCCATATTCTTCTGTCCTGTTGCTGGGCAGAGCCGGTCGCGAGAACCAACGCCACAAGAGCTTTGTTCACGGTGCCTGAATGCGTTACAAGCTGCACGCCGGCCTCTGCAAAATTTTGGACACAAACCGTGTTCCGTACCTTCGGCCAATCTCGAAACTCTGCCGTAGTGTCCTATTGTTATCACGTAAAACTAAAGTTATTATATATTGATTGTCTCTTATTAAACGTGCTATCACTCGTGTTTCAATAGTCGACATCGCAAAGTTGTCCCACGAGCCAGTGCGATTTGTATGTCTACGTACTCTTTCTAAATGATTGCCCAGTGTGGGACAAGCACATCTGCGGGAAATTCGTTATGATACAATTATTATCTAGTATTCGAATCTCTGATTTGTCGGTTATATACATATTTCGGGAGGTGTATGCGGCCTTCAAATCGTTTTGTGAGTGACAGTAAAATACTAGGACTGTTAATACATTCTACATCTGCGATATCGATGCTGGATGTGTCCCTACAACCACAGCCGCCTCTCGCTTAGTGGCACAGCCTCCGGCTCACAACAGTGGATGGTGACAAAATCATCCCATAAACCTGTGTACAGCGGTGGGAATGTGAATTTACTCCAAGTCTCCTGCCCACATCTAAACGCCTAATCTTTTCAGGTGCAAAACGCTTCCACCAGTGCTCGCCTCGTATTTCTTTCGACAACGAGCGTAATTCCGGTGTATTAATAAAGCAGCCACGAACGCTTTAATGGGCCTGGATAAGACTTTTGAACATCCCTTTACGTGTGATCTGCTCCTCACACTTCTCCATCTTATATTTTCACTGACCTCCGTAAGGAATTCGTATTCTACATTACATATTGACGTCTTCCTTTCACAATACGAAAACACCGCCAAGTTTGTTTCATCGTCGACAGTTGCTCAGCGGAGACCATAGGTGTGAAACGTATGAAGTTTGGAACGTACCGCAGGTGTTCGTTCCGGCTAGTGGAATCTATTAAGGTCTCACATGTAACCACCACAACAGAAAATTGGTTTCCGAAATTTTGGTCATCTAAATGTTGTGCCCCGCGTAGTCGATGTCTCTGTCGCGCCTTTCATCTTGACTGCTCAGTACAAACATGGAAACTCGCGGCAGGTATCCGATTCTGTTAGCCCACCTTGGTGCAGGGCTAGAAGCAATATTCACCACATTTCAGTATTGTCAAAACAGTTAGTAAGTGGAATAGTGTTTGCCTCTGGTCTGGAGAAGGAATAGGTGCTACTTGGTTCCATAGTGTCGTACATATTTATCGAACAAAAAAAAAAAAAAAAAAAAAAATATATAGAGGAATTAAATTCACCGTATTCATCAGTCGAATCCACACTTCCACATCATAGACACTATAAATTTATTTCGTCTTCATTCACGATGATAGTTCCAATGTCATAGACCCAGTTAAGTGTTTTGTTTAATTATGAACGCTTTGGCAACTGACCAACGGTGCATGCTTTCACTAATACCGATTCTGTAGGGTCTCATACGTTGCTCCATAATAGCGTGACAGACACACTTGTCACAACATTTATGCGGTTACCGCTCTACTAGAGAACTTTTTGTAATCAGAAAACATATTGCACGTCTAATTCCGTACTGCCTCGTTATACGTGTCACATTTCCTTTTACATAGTTACTGTCTACTGAACTTTAAAGTTACAGATCGCTACCAACGCATTCTGACATCTTGCCATTGTTAGAACATCCTACGAACGATTAAGTGTACTGGACTCCTGAGAATTGGAACAACATTCTGTAACGCATCGACTCGCATAAACTGGGCGGAAAAACTATTTCACCAAAAGCGTAGGGCACAAAGAGAGCGTCAAACGAAGGAATGTGAGTATAGAAAATACAGGTGGCAGTTAAACATTTAAGGCGCTGCGGCAGCATGAAAACGGTGGTCAGTTACAACATTTTCCATACATACTCCTGTTAATTAAGTGGTGCCTCATTTTTCACTTTTTTTAAATATACTCAAACAAGAAACACGGGCATGTGATTGTCCTCATTTCTGAACAAGTATTGTCTCGTTCGTCAGCTGAATGCGATACACGCGTTTGTGACGCTTGAAATTTATCTTGTTCTCGCCGTGACGACTGGTTAGTGCAAACATTCTGTTTATGTATACGTTTTCTGTAAAATACCTATCATTTTGAACAAGGACCTCAGTGTGGCAGATTTCAATTACGATCCCGTAGTGCTGAAAATATGCATTTACGACCCTTAGTTGCCATACACGCATTCCTATGTTTCATGCTGTCCTTCCGCCCTGCATTTTTGTTTCTCCACGCCCTGTATAACGGTGCTGGATGGCAAACCTCGCTCAAACAGCAATGTTTAAATTAGTCGCTTCATACGTTCGTTACACGTATGTCACTGAATGACACCAAGCCAGCTTGTCCGCCTATATTCCGCCACGTCACTGGAAAGCCAGCACGCGATCCTCAAAATCACGAAACCAGCACCAGATTCGCACGGTGACACCGTACTGGTTGTAAGCACATTCGGACATTAATCGCAATTGCAGATCATAGTAATGTAGGAGCCGAGTTTATCTTTCCGTTAATTCTCCGTCTCCCGCAGACCACAGAGCTCTGTCGCTGCATCAGCGGTCGATTGTTGCTGCTGGCGCCACGGAATGATGGCAGTTAACATTCAGAGTTTCTCCGGAGTAACTGGGATTCTGTTAAAGGAATGAAAACAGAAAGAAGTAACGAATGAGCCAACTCGAAATCAAACACTACGTTTCTGGTAGTTTAATGCGATGACAATTTTGAATGATAACTTTCGTGATGCGATTGAGTTACCAGCAATTACAGAAACCCAGGTTTTAAGTTGGGCCCTCCACAGACAAACTCACTATAGTTATCGTCCGTGCCAAGTTTCATTTTACACACAACGGAATTACACTATTTATTATGACCTACACATAACCTAGCCTGTAATTCATGACGAAGTTGACTATTTCTACTACCACTCTCGTATTTTTTTTAGGTAAGGAATTAGCAAAATGCTCAGACGAGAAAGCAGTCTTGCGTCTGTCACGCAATCCTCCTGGAAACAATTCCTCTATCCAGAGCATTTCTTTCTCCGACAGAGGAATGATTTTACAGTTACCTTTGCATGTAATTCATACTTTACTGTATAAACTGAATATTTAGTAAAAGGGCGAACCGAGTTAAGTACTGCATAGTGTGAATGAATGCTGCGATTTTCCAACAAAGAACAACAGGCACAAAATACTGAGACTCGGCTACAGATGTCTGCCATCACCGAGCTGCAGTGGCAGCTGAGTCATTCGTGAAATCTTAATGGCGGCCACGGCTGCCGAGGCTCGTCCACGGATGCAGCAGCAGCCCACAGTGTGGGGTGACGTCACAAGGCACCCCTGTCTCCAAGACAACGCACGACGTGTTTTGCTGTATGTAATCACTTGTTTCTCTTTATCGAGCATTTCCATACTTACTCACCTTTGAACTCCAGTATATTTTCTCGGTATCAATACAATCAATTTAAACGCTCTGTATAATACTTTTTTACGAGCGGCACGAGTATTAACAATTTTACATTCAATTTTGTCGGGCACTTGTTCGTTATTTACTGTATTTCCTCATTCTAAACCCAGCGTCAAGCAAATTACGTTCACCTCTGAAACTTGGTCCGCCTTTACAAGGCACATCTCTAGTAGTATTAGGTGCTTAACACGTCTGTATGATTTGCGTGCAAAATTTGATCTTCTACGCAAAAGGCAGACGTCATTTCGCGTCTGCTGCCAGTTGTAAGATGCATTCAAGTAACGTGTCCCACTCACTGAC
The DNA here is from genome assembly GCF_023864345.2 of Schistocerca serialis cubense. Lineage (NCBI taxonomy): Eukaryota > Metazoa > Arthropoda > Insecta > Orthoptera > Acrididae > Schistocerca > Schistocerca serialis. The sequence goes on along the minus strand of NW_026047665.1, from coordinate 30,846 downwards.
CAGTTACGCCGATTTTAATCTGTCCACCCGGTGCCATAACGCCGCCCACAGATTTCTGGGTAGTCCTCCTACGTAACAGAACTTTTCCGCTCTTTGCCTCCCGCTGCTGTCGATGTAGTTCAGATTTTCCGTTTCAAGATCCGCCAGACAGTCGATCGCTCGTAACACGCGGTCCGCGACCGCATTCTCTGAAGACTGCCGCCGGTTGTGAATTTGGCTCTTTCTCCATTCAGATGATGTATCTTCCAGCGTCGCACCTAACTGCTTATGCCTCTTGTTACTCGATGCTACGAATTGTGCCCCTTTACTGAACAACTAAAAGAAAATTAATGCCACGTATTATTTTGAGTAGTTGAAAAGTACACTTCGTAGGCAATATACTTGCACCTCACATTGAAATCAATTTTTTTTCCTCTCAGGAAAAAGAAAAGATGTTCCGGGGAGTGTTGGAATGTGACGAAAAAAACAGTATTTATTTCCATTCTTTGCAAAAGAAATACGAAATATAAACTTATTTTATGTTTTAATATGCTACTACTTATTTGACAGCGCTGAGCAACGCTTCGCTCCAGAACGAAAACAGTCTGAAATTTATTCTACGACTCCTGACTGCGTTATACGATATTCTCTGGTGCTGTGTGGAGGCGAATTTGGAACCGCAGGCGCCTGTTTCTCTGGTGTGGCGGTCTTGTCCGCTCACAGTTATCTCATTTTATCTTCTGTCATACATATAGGCTACAGGCCTCCCTCGTTTTCCACTACAAGAGATTTCGATGTACGGATGTTCTGTTTTTATTTCTTGGAAGTGCGTGATTCGCACCCGAATCAGCGGTATACGCTGTGATGGCGCCCCGTGTTGCAGAAGAAGGTAACTGCGAAAGGAGTTACAGAGGATGCAGTGTCGTCGATGGCCGACAGATGGCAGCATGCGACTTCCCGTGTTAAGCTTTGATATAGGGAATATGCCCGTGAAACGGAATACACAGTGCGAAAAAGATGTATACGGGCTCCATTGTGTATAATATGGACATTGAAATTCTGATACCTTTTTATAGTAAATTATAAATGTCGAACGGAGGAGAATGTTTAGCGTAAAAATAAAATTTTTGAATCACTTGTGTTTCCGTTTCGAGAAAGTAACGGAATGTTAATAATCGCTTCCATTCTGTCAAACAAAATATAAACGTTATTTAACAGTTCTACACACGGCTAACGAATGTGCTTTCCATAAACCGAACTGCCGCTACCGCTTCTGGTTCGTCATGTAAACGCTATCATATCGACTCCCGAAACATGGTCACCGGTGCCGGATTTCTTGCTGTATTTCGAGGGAAAAAAACACTACCACAGCATTCCATCATTTTACGGTTTTAAGCACTTTCATTTTATCGAAGAATTGAGACTGCGGTCAGCACCCTGGTCATGTGTGATGATGTGTAACAGTGCAGGATGACAAAACCCCGCCCAACCGCCACTGCTTACGTTTGCGTTTTCTCACACACGTCAGTGACTGACTACCAAAAGGGACGCCACTCGAACGCCAGCACGGGTTACACAAAATCGTAAAACCAGCGTCGCATTCGCATACTGACACGGTACTGGCGTTGGGCACTTTTAATCGCGGTTGCAGATCGTGGAAAGATAAAGCTGAGTTTATTTTTCCGTTAATTCTGCGTCTGCTGCAGCCCACAGTGCTTTGTCGCTGCCCCAGCGACCTATTGTTGCTGCTGGCGCTCCACAATGTCGGCAGTTTATCACTTGCTCGCTGACAATGGCGGTTTTATGGAGAAAATGAAAACGGAGATATTATAGTAAATGCACAACCACCAATCAAACTTTACATGTAAACGATAAACCTTTAAACGATAAACATCGTCGGTGGGGCACACATAACTATATGTTGTCCATTTAAACCCTCATTTACAGTTAGGCCTTCCACACACAAACACGCAAAACTTATCATTCTGTCCAATCGAAATTACGCATCGCATTCCTCAATGAAAAATACTACTCACTTCCACTAATCACTTGTGGCGTCGTGCTTGTGTGACAGTTCCACCTCCCTGTAGCAAACGATTGTCTGCTATATTAAACACTGTCCGCATATAAAAGCATTTCAATATTTTCGCAATAGTAATTGACGAGCTAAAAAGGTTTTTCGTCTTGTTACTGCTTAATTATCATGTCGGCATTCACAAACGTTGTGTGAGCTCCCTGTTAACAGGGATTGATAATGTTTTATCGCTCTGAAACAGCGGCTGAAACTCGTATGCAGACGTAGAAACTGAATCGCAAAAGTTGGCGTTCGTTCCAACAGAAACTACCCATGACACTGGTCGCTAGAAAATGATATTAACTTATATAAGCGAGAGTAATTTCCATAGCCATTGTCTTCGTAAAGCTGAATGTTTTGTAAACTCACCATCGTAATTAGTTCAAAGGCTTTCGTTTCTTCAGCAATACGTAAACGAACAATTACAGAGACTTGGAACCGTGCCGTACTTTCGTTACAAATGGGAACGGAGTGTACCGCAGCTACATTGCCCTGACACTCGCTTTTCGGCGTTCTTCGCCGGATTAGCCGCGAATAACAAACCGAAGTTGGGACGAATCTCTCCGTCGCCTCTTTCTGGACCAGCCGACTACAGCCGTGCTGGCAAACAAGGTGTCGATGTCTGCGACGCTGCTTCCACCACGGGTTAAAAGTTATCAAGTCTAGGAGAGCCTCTGCAGCTTCCCAACGCTAAGGCAGCAGCCGCCGTGACGGTACAAGTTACTGCTGCACACTCTCGTCTCTGCGGCCTGTCTTCTCACGGAGCAGATGTTCCTTGGTTTTACCTGAATATAAATAACGTAAGTAATGTTGCCAAAACACTAAGGCGAATATTTACATTTATTACTAACTGTTTTCTCGCATTATCGTCCTAAGCATATTCAGGTTTCCTAATACCCTCACTGTTTTCACATGTGTTTGTGGCCGCCGGCAATCAAATGCGCCATTAGCAGTGCAGGAAACTCACCGTCGTCAAACCAGCATCGGAGAGAAATTTGCTTACCGAGAAAGCAACTTGTGAAGGTTTCCATCTATTCTAGAGCCGACACAGCTTGGCCTGTTGTTGACCGCACTAAGAGAAGACATGTGGCACTCGAAAAAGACCGTCGTTTTAGGAAGTTAAGGAATTTCAAGGGCATACTTTTTGTTTGGCTCTAGCTTCAATACACTCTAAAATCGTCTCAGAGGTGTTTATGTTACCGTCTGCAACTCTGTCGCTTACGTATAATTAATCTGGCCTAAACTTGTGTTTTAGGAGCTGACTGCTTGACATGTTTTGCTTAATTTGGCACCTTCCATTGCGACGTGGTGCTGTGGCCCTTTACATATTCGGCCACACACTAAAAGAGTGTTACAATTGTCGTGATGATAATGGATAGAGAATGAGTTGTTGTTATTATTGTATCTCGTATTATCGAGAGCTTAGTGCGTAGCTGTGCAGTCTCTTTGCGACAGTACTTCATTAACTAGAGACCACGGCCGTAGTTACTTGCTCGTACACCACAGTGACGTCATAACATCCACACTCGCGTCTCATTCATTATGAACGGCTGCGCACTGCCACATATGCTAGCCCTGAAATCGGGTGAGCCCGGCCTTTTTGCTTCTCACTAGAATAACACGGTAACTACTCTCAAAAGAGCCATGCATTTCTGGACAGACGATTTTTTCCATTTAATACAACTTTTCTTTTACTACAGGTATTAACACACTTGGAAAGCGTGTAATCGGCGGATATCTGTCCGATCGTGTTTAACTCACTGGGCTACAAGCGCAAAACGTGTACGCCTCACGGCTTTGTCTTCGCCTCCATAAACGGATTACGTGACGTCTGTTGCCAACATGCTGATTTTATTCCTGCTGCGTCTTCATATCTCGAATTTCTACCGTAGTCGGTTCCACATTCTTGGTATATATTAAAACAATCGCGCGATTTATTTGAATGACCACGAAAACTAATGTTGTCATTTTTATGTCCTCTTCTTAAACGTACTATTCGTCGTGGTTCAACAGTCGACATCGCAAAGCTGTACCACAGATCGGCGCGATTTGTATATCTACGAGAATATCTCGAAGCGATTGCCCAATATGGGACAAACACAACTGCCACGACATTTGCGATGATACAATTGCTCTCTACTATTCGAATCTCCGATTTCTTAGTAACATACTTGCGTAGGGAAGCGTATCTGGTACTCAGTCCGTTTCCGTGATCGTCAAATAGTAGGACAGCTACTATTAATTACATAGAGCAGTCTCTGCAAACGGATCTGCTATTAGCAGTTCCGTCTCATCACGCGACCTCTGCGATATCGATCCTGGAAATGTGCTTATAACCACAGCCAGCCTCTCGCTTACTGACGAGGGCTACGGCAAACTGTGGCCGGAGACAAGACACTCCCTAGCTCTGTGCAGAGCGGTGTGTTTTTACTCTTTGAGAAGTATTGTCGCCGTGCCTAAACGCCCAAAGCTTTTTGGTGAAATGTGTTTGCAGCAGTGTCCATCTCGCACTTCTTTTCACAACGAGCGTAATCCTGATCGCTCAAGAAATCAGCTGTGAACGCTTCAATGGCCGAGCACGAGACTTTTCAACGTTCCTCTACTTCCAATCTCCTCTTCACCCTCCACTACATCACGACTCCACTGGCGTCTGCTAGGATTCCGTACTCTCCATCATCTGTTAATGTCTCCACCTCGTATTACGCAAAGACTGATAAGTTTGCTTCGTGAAGGAGAGCTGTATTGCAGAGACCACGCGTGTAATAATTATGAAGCTCAGGACATCGACGTTTGCTCACTCTGGCAAAACCGATTACTGTTTAACATGTAACCCAATGATTAAAACGGTTTCCGAAATTTTCCTCCCCTGAATGTTGTTTCCCGTGTAGTCGTCGTCTCTGTCGTGTCGTTCATCCTGACTGCTCAGTACACACATGGAAACTTGCTGCAGGTGTCAGATACCTACATGGAGGATTTGAGGCAAATTTCACGACGTTTCAGTACAGTGAAAACCGTAAATAAATAGAATGTAGTTCGCCTCTGCCAGGAGAACAAATCAGGGCAACTCGGTCTCGTAGGCTACTGTGTCGCAGGGATATATCGAGATACGGAGAGCATCTGATATCACACTATTCATCGGTCTCTGAGTCATCACTTCCACATCACAGAAACTATAAAATTAGTTCGTCTCTATGATAGGAGCAATGCGACCAACGCCATTAAAAGTTGCGTTTCATTTTCAGTCCATAGGGAACTGGGGAACTGACCAATGGTGCATTGTCTCTCTCGTTCCATTAATACCGACGCTGTAGGGGCTCATAATATGTTGCCCCATAATAATGTGCCAGACGCTTTTCTCACCACATTTATACATTTACTACTTGCTTAAACGTTTCGCATTTCCTTTCACGTACTTGCCGTCTACTAAATTTTATAGTTGTATATCGCTACCAACGCATTCCGTCATTTTGTTGATTCCAGCACTTTCTATGGAGTCGTGAGAGTTCGACTATCATTATGTCACTTGCTACGACAGGCTTACTTAATTAAGTGGTGACTCATTTTTCATTTACTTTGACCTTTTTAAGACATCTTCAAGTATTAAACATGGACATGCGATTGTCTTCATTTCTAAGGAAATGTTGTGTGGTACGTCGCCTAAGTATGATGAACGTGTATGTGATGTTTTAAAGTTTTCTTCTTCTCATCCTGAAGACTGGTTAGTCCAAAGACTGTGTTCACCCGTACATTTTCTATAAATTACCTTTCATTTTGGGTAAAGAGGTCTCCATGTCAGATTTTAATTACACTCCTGTAGCGCCGAAATTACGCATTTGCGGCTCTTACTTGCGGCACTCAAATTCCTACGATTCGTACTGTCTTTCCGCCCTGCACTTTTGGTCAAATTGTTTTTCCGCACCCTGTATAACATTCCTGGATGGCAAACGTCGCTCAGCCAGCACCGCTTAAATTATTCACTTTTTACAGACGCTGCACGTATCTCACTGAATGACACCCAGCCAGGTTGACCGCCTACATTCCGCCACGTCACTGGAAAGTAGCACGCGATCCACAAAATCACGAAACCACTACCAGATTCGCATGGTGACACCGTACTGATTGTAAGCACACTCAGAGATTAATTGCAAACGCAGATCGTAGTGTGTAGAAGCCGAGTTTATCTTTCCGTTAATTCTGCGTCTCCTGCAGACCACAGAGCTCTGTCGGTACATCAGCGGTCGATTGTTGGTGTTGGCGCCACGGAATGATGGCAGTTAGATTCAGGCTTTCTCCGCAGTAACTGGGATTCTATTAAAGAAATCAAAACAGGAAGGAGTAACGAAAGCGGCAACTGGCAGTCAAACAGTACGTTTCTGTTCATTTAATGCGATGACAATTTTGAACGATAATGTTCGCGATGCGATTGAGTTACCAGCAATTACAGAAACCCAGGTTTTATGTTGCGTCCACCACAGACAAACTCACTAAAGATATCGTCCCTGCCACGTTCCTACGAACTACGCACAACTGAGCCTGTAATTCATGACGCAGTTGACTATTAATTTTACTAGTCCCGTATTTTTCTTAGGTAAAGAATGAGGAAAATGCTCACACGTGATAGAAGTGTTACGTCTATCATGCAATCGTCGAGGAGACAATTGCTCCAGCCTGAGCAGAAATGCCCTTCATGTAATTTATATCTTTCTTTATAAACTGAACATTTAGTAACAGGGTGAGCCGAATTACATACTGCATAGTGCGAATAAATGTTTCAATTTTTTGAGCAGTCGTGATAAAGAAGAACAAAATACTAAGACTTGGCCACAGATGTCCGCCATCATAGGGCTGCAGTGGCAGCTGAGTCGTTCCTCAAGTCGTAATGGCGGCCACAGCGGCTGAGGCGCCACGTCGCGCCCCTGTCTCCGTAGAGCACGCGCCACGTGTCTCGCTGTATCCAATCATTTATTTATCTTTATCGAGCATTTCGACAGTTTCTCACCCTTGAACACCTATGTATTTTCTCGGTATCAGTATAATCAATTTAAACGCTCTGTATAACACTTTTTTACGAGCGGCATGATTATTAACAATTTTACATTCAATTTTTGTCTGGTTATCCGTTTGTTGCCGACTTTCCTCATTCTACACTTAGTAAACGTCAAGAATTTTTGCTTGTACGTTTCAAAGTTGCCCCACTATTACCGGGTACATCTTTAGTAGTATTCGGCGCATAACATATCTTTATAATTCATATGCAAATTCCGATCTTCCACGAAAAAGACACATGTCAATCCGTGTACCTGGTTAAGAGAAACATTGGAGTCTCTCCCTACTCAAGCCAGCGAACTAATGTCCAAAACTGTGAGCACAGCGTAATACTGCGTCTGCCGCCAGTTGTCAGACGCATTCCAGTATCCTGTCCCACTCACTGACCAGTTACGCAACTTTAATCTGTCCACACAGTGGTATTTCGCCGCCCACAGATTGCTGGATACTCTTCCTATGTATGAGAACTTGTCCGGCCTTTGCCTCCCGCTACTGTTGATGTTCAGATTTTCCGTTTCAAGATCTGCCAGTTAGTCCGTCGCACTCAACACCTGATTCGCGACCGCTTTCTCTGAAGACTGCCGCCGGTTGTTACTTTAGCTCTTTCTCCGTTCTGATGATGTATCTTCCAGCGCCGCACCTAACTGCTTATGTCTCTTGTTCTCCATGCCAGGAATTGAAACTTAGTAGCTCAGTTGGTAGCTCAGATGGTAGAGCACTTGCCCGCGAAAGGCAAAGGTCCCGAGTTCGAGTCTCGGTCGGGCACACAGTTTTAATCTGCCAGGAAGTTTCATATCAGCGCACACTCCGCTGCAGAGTGAAAATCTCATTCTGAATGTGGTTTGCCTCTGATCAGAAGAAGAAATGAGGGCTACTTGGTTCCATAGGTTAACGTGTGGGGGGAGTTGATATGGCGGTATTCATCGGTCTCTGTCATCACTTCCACGTCACAGAAGCTGTAAAAATACTTCACTTAGGATCATAGGAGCAATGGGACCAACACAGTTAAAAATCGTGTTTTATTTTCAGTGCTTTGGGAACTGACCACCGGTGCACTGTCTCTCGTTTCATGAATACCAATGCTGCAGGGGCTCATATGTTGCTCCATAGTAACGTCACGGAGGCTATTGTCACGACATTTATACATTCACCACTTCAGTTGAGGACTTTTTGTGATCAAGAAACGTATTTTACATCTTACATTCTAGCTACATGGTTAAACGTATCGCATTTTTTCTATTAAATTTTAAGGTTATACATCGGTACCAGCGCATTCCGTCATTTTGCCGTTTCCAGCACTTTCTATGGACTTCTGAGAAGTTGACCATCATTCTGCCATGTCTTGTGTCACATATACAGTGTGTGAGAAAACAGTCTGACCCAAAGTGTAGGGCAGAGAGACAGCATTAAAAAAACCAATCCGAGTATAGGAACTAGAAATGGCTGTTGAATATTTACAGCGCTATGCCAGCATGAAAACGGTGGGCAGTTTGAACATTTGCTGCGACACACTTAACGCTAAGTAAGTGGTGGATCACGTTTCCTTTACTTTGTCCTCTTGAAGACATGTTGAAAAATAAATCATGGACATGTGATTGTCTTTATTTCTAAAGAAATGTTGTCTAGAACGTCGGCTAAGTATTACACACGTGTATGTGATGCTTTGAGTTTTTCTTGTTATCGTGCTGAGAGTGGTTAGTCCATAGACTGTGATTACACTTACATTTTGTGTGAATTATCTTTCATTTTGAGTAAAGACGTCCACATGTCAGATTTTAATTACGTTCCTGTAGTTCCCAAAATACGAATTTTCGACCCCGAGTTGTTGTACTCAAACTACTAAGTTTCACACTGTCTTTCCGCCCTACACCTTTGGTCAAATCGTTTCTCCGGACCCTGTATAACGATGCTGGATGGCGAAACCCTGCTCAACCAGCACTGCTTAAATTGTTCACTTTTAACGTACGCTACACACACGTCACTGAGTGACTCCCACCCCGGTCGCCCGCCCATATTGCGTCGCGTCACTGGAAAGCCAGCACGCGACACACAAAATCACGAAACCAGCATCAGATCTGCATAATTACTCTGTACTGATTGTCAGCACATTTAGACGTTAGTCACAAATACATATGGTAGTAATGTAGAAGCTGGACTTATTTTTCTGTTAATTTTCTGTCTCCTGCAACCGACAGAGCTTTGTCGCTGCGTCAGAGACCGATTGTTGCTGCCAGCAGCGCGGAATGTTGGTGGTTTTAACTCTCCCGCGATTAATGGTGGTTTTGTGAAATAAGCGAAAACGGGAGAAGAATTCAGATGCAAGTGTTCATCATCGAAGTGAGAGTGAATCCCTACTTGACGCATGTCTACCCACAGCAAGAACTCGCGTAGGTGTGTGTCCTTCCCCACATGTGAATCACAGCCCTAGTCGCTGGCCAGTTGTACCACTGTAACGCACATTCGTGGATGGCCTTCTGTCACAGCTGCCTCCAGCTGATGTTACGCTACACCCCCGAGAGGGAGGCGATTGAGTGAAAAAATCTCCCGGTAAACATGTAAGGAAATCGTAAAGAAGTACCGTCAAAACGTTTTTATCGAAGCCAAATAACTCAGTGCTGCTGTTTTATTACGCTCGCGTGGATCACACGCGTCGTGCGGAATACGTGGGACGGTAAGAGCTGGAACGTATTTACACTCCATGGTTTTGAAGACGTATAATGGACAGAAAAATTGCTCTAGAGCCAAGGAGAAACCTTAGTCGTGTACGTAGAATTAGCGAATATGTTGTCACCAAGCATCGCTTATGATGACGTAATTAAAAAGTTGACAGCATCATTTCTTTGTATCGATGTGTTAAATGGTAACAGATAAGAAAGGATTCCTCGAATGCCTTTACACACTGCTCATGATAGGAGGACGACTGCATTCGAGTCAACAATTAATTCACTGAGAAGGCAAAGAAATGGAAAAAGCTTGCGTCAGCGATATTATTCTGTCGTGTAGCTGGGTGGCGCCTATCGCGAGAATGAAGTCCGCCAAAACTTTGGTTTACGATGCCTGACTTCGTTATGTGCTCCCCGCTGGCGTACGTGAATCTGTGAACACACACCGGGCTTCATGTGTTAGACCGTAGAGATACACGTATACACGGCGCCTGCATCTATCCTTCCCGTGTTGTGGTTCGAAACCAAATGGATTAGACGGTTGCACCATCTGCAACTGCAATCAGGTACTGACTTCAGCAACTGATCTTGTTGCATTAGTATCACTCATTTGGTAATTCAATTAATCTACTTTCTGCAAGATTCGCGACGTTAATGCGATAACTGTCCTTGTTACGTTTGGCCATGTGGAACGACAGCAAACGTTTCAAAAACTGTCCTGCCAACTCTTTATTTTCACAAATGACAGAATTACAGGAATGCGACCAATTTCTCTTCTTGTTGGGCTGTGGCTCATTCAGCTGGCCTCTTCCACAGAATCGGTTGGCGGGAATCATATAGTTTTCTGGCCATTTCCTCACGACTACGTCTCATGTGTGGCATTATGCTTTAAGAAGTGACATCCGTAACGTCCTATTTTTACACGGAATAAAAACCTACGACTTGTGCTTTATCTAGTACAAATGACGAACCAATATCGAGATAAGAAGAAAACGTTGCTTGTAGAGTAAATTCATAATAGTAGGTTAGAGATTAACTCTCTGTCGTGTCAAAAATTTTCGCCATTCGTAGAGTTTCAGAAATGACGACCGACTACAGCCAACATCCCTGCTTTCATCCAACCCAAGGATTTTGGTAAATGTTTGCCGCGTAGCGTGTGCTTTTGTCATTTGGGTTGAAATTCTCCCATTTGAAAGAGTGTCCAAACATTCCTGAGTGATCCGTCAGTGGGCAAACTGTAACGACTTTTGTTTCACGTGTCTTTGTGATGGTCGGCAAGCGCGGGAACTCACCGGTCAGCCCAGCCCTAGAAACGCATATGCAGATGTGTAGTCATACTGTGGAAAATTTACATATGTTCCATACGCATGGCGTTCCATGATACACAACCGTGACGTTATAACATCTACACTCCCGTCCTGTTTATTACGAGAGATTGTCACAACCCACATATGCAGCCCTACCTTATCCTCTGTTCACCAAGATGATACGTTCAGTGTTCCAAAAGATTCCTCCGTGTTAACGTTGTAGTTGCATCTTCCTCCGCAAAGTAGTTCTGCGACATCTCACACATTCCGGCCACGTATCAAATCAATATCAGAGTTGCCTTGATGACGACACAGAGTAAATTACTCATTAATATCTGCTTCTACAAAACGCGTTGTGCACTCTCCGTAGTGTTTAAATGGTCCTTACTAGAAGACTGTAGTAGAAACTGGCGCCAGTCATACATGTACGTAATCTTTGAAAACTGTGACCCAATTACGGGAAACACAGTTGCCGTACTAGAACCACTGTCTACTACTAGAATTTTTAGTTTGTCATTGATACACTGACTTTGGCGTAACAAAGCGTCTGTTGTACTCAGGAGATTTGCGCGAATAATGCATACTACGGCACTTCTGTTTCTTTCAGACCGATGCCTCGACGTAAACATCGAAACTTCCAGTTGCTATTAAAGTTTTGGAGCCAGTGAAGATGTGGTTCTGGAGGAAGTATTTTGCTGCTTTCAGTTTAGTCAGTATTGGTAACATTTGAAGCTACTTTGTCTTCTGGTCAGAAGAAATTGATAGCACCTCTCGGTTCCGGCAGATTATACTTTACCGTTCCTGCACGTACAACCACCACGTCACACAGTGTGTGTTACTCTTGTGCCGTAGCTTTATAGTGAGAGCAGAAAGGAGAAAAAAAGACAGCTGATATCAGTACATTTAACGAAGTCATTCATTTCTGTGTACGTTATTCACCTCTCGCTGTGTGTCCTGCTCTGTTTAGGAAAGGAGGAAGCGCCGGTAGCAAACTTTTGTCAACGGCTGAATCTGGAGGTCGTTCGTACTAGCGAGGCGATGAAGGCATCTGCGAACTAAGGGTAAATCTGTTTAATTTATTTTATTTCATCGCATAGGTGAACGGACTGAAACAGCATAGTGTGGTCTCCCCTAATCCACAGAAGATACGATAAGAAATGTTACGTTCTTCCGATTAATCTACAGCTAAGAAAAACCTTCAACTTCTCATCGTAATCGCAGTTCCTTCCAGTTCACCGCCCTGTAATTCGTCAGAATCAGATGAACGGACAATTTAAATCACACAGTGTTTACAATAAACTGTTGCGCCTAAAATTCCGTTACAACGGGGAACGGAGTGGCTCGCGACGGCATTCTTGCGTCAGACGCTGTCCGTGCTCTTGTCGAGTTGAACTTTTGTATCTGTTCAGGATTACATTAGAAAGATTCGTCTCCTTTACTTCGGCTCCACATCACTGTCGTCGTGCTGCCAGACGAGGTGTCGACGTCTGCGACGCCGCTCCCCCACGTCCGGACGCAAATGATTCGATGACCTGCTCCGTAGAATAGCCGCTGCACAAATTGAATTTTTTTTTCCTGGGAAATCTGATTTTTGCGGCATCTCTGACGACAGAAAAATGTGAAGCCCTTTTCTTATACAAAAGTCTGTATTGCTATATTTTTTGTTGGTAACAGTACTCTAAATATTTTTACGTAAAACGCTAGGCAAAGTATTACACTTAGATGAGGCAAGTGGCAAACGAGGGAAAGTGTTAGAAATATGGCGCGCTTCCCAGAATTGACTGTTCCCTTCGCTTCAGTTGTGTTACACATATTCAGGTCTGGGGAGGGCGTCTCTTGCTGATACACTGTGGAGACGTCGCAACATCGACACTCGCGAGTCATTCATTACCGACGATCCTGCACTGGCAAACACGCCACGCCTGTAATCGAGTGACCCTGGCCTCACATTCTTATTACTAACGTACTGAAGAAACAATTTCTTTCCATTTCAATGTGTCTCATTTTTGCTCTACTATGCGCTCAATACACCTTGAAAACGTAAACGGCGGACATCTTTCCGACTGGTTTCAACTCTGCTAGCTACAGCTGCCAGCTAATATAATTATTAATCGCTCTGTCTGCTGATTGTGCAAATGGACCGCGCGAGCCCAGTAGACGACATGTTTACATCGCTGTGACATCTTCTTTCCGGAAATGCTGCTGTGGTCTCCTGTACATTCCGGTCGTGTATAAAAACAGGCCAGTACCCGTCTTCTTGACAATGTGGAAACACGTAAAGTTATCCTTTTTGTAACCTGTTGTCAAGTATGCCGTCCATTCTCTATCGTGTTTGAATAGTGGGTACCACAAAGCCGTAAAAGAAATAAGTGCGCAACCTGTATCTACACTTAGTTCACAACCGTGCACCAGTAAACGTAACTTTTGTCGCTCAGTACAGCACCTTCCAACGCTTTAACGGACGTGGATACTTTTGAACACCCGTTTATGTGCCACCTCCTCCTGCTCCCCATGTTTTCACTGGCGTCCGTAACAAGTCCGTACCCTCCACCATTTGTTAATGTCTCCTCTCGATATTAGGGGAACGCCGAAAAGTTCGCTGTACCGAGGATAGTTGCATTGCAGAGGCTATGAGCGTAAATGTTATGAAGCTCGCAAAATAGAGGCTTCTTCGGACTAACGTTTCATATGCAAACATGACTAGAGAAAATCAGTTGCCCAAAGTTTCGTCTTGTGAATGTTGTGTCCCGTGTGAACGTCATATCTGTCGTACCGTACACCTTACCTGCTCAGTAACCAGGCTAGGTGTTAAATCACAGAAAATATTAAATTCTGGTCGAGGTCTACGTGGTTCCATAGATTGTTGTCCACATGTTTCAGATGTTTATTGAAATACAAAGAGAAGTTAATATCGCCCTATTCAACAGCCTCTGAGTCATCAATACCGAATCACAGACGATAAAAAAGAGTACCGCCATTACTCACGTTGATGGTAACAATGTGACCAACGCAGTTAAAAATTTTGCTTCGTCTTCAATGCTTTGGCAGTTGACCGACGGTGCATAGCCTCTACTTTCATTAATATTGACTCTGTGCGGTCTCACGTGTTGCCCCATAATAGCGTGACTGATACGCTTGTCACGACACTTGTACATTTACTACTTTACCTGAGGACATTTTGTAATCAGGAAACGTATTTCACATCTATTTCCTTAGCGCCTTTGTTAAACGTATCATAGTTATCATCCACTGAATTTTAAAGTTACAAATTGCTTCCATCGCATTCCGTCATTTTGCCGTTTTTCACACTTTCCATCAAAGATTAAGTGTACTGGACTCTAGAGAATTCGACCAACCCTCTGTCACGCCTCGTCTGGCATATGCAGTGTGCGGAAACACAATTTGACCAAAAGTGTAGGGCACAAGGACGGCATCAAATGAAAGAATCTCAATATGGAAGCCAGAGGCCGCACGTGAATATTTAAGGCGCTATGTCAGCATGACAACGGTCGTCGGTTTGAACATTTGCTACAGATAATTACGTTAATTAAGTCGATGCTTATCCGTCATTCATTTTCGCTCTTTTATGAGATATTGAAAAATGAAACATGCTGCGTCAGCCTAGTCCGATACACGTGTGATACTTTAAATTTATCCTGTTCTTCAAATATTCTGTTTACGTATACACGTTCTGCAAATGCAGATCGTAGTAATATAGAAGCCGAGTTTATCTCTCTCTCCATACCTCGCAGACCACAGAGCTCTGTCGGTGCATCAGCGGTCGATTGTTGCTGTAGGCGCCACGGAAAGATGGCAGTTAGATTCTGATTTTCAGTGGAGTAATTGGGATTCTATTAAAGAAATGAAAACAGAAAGAAGTAACGAACGCGGCAGCTAGCAGTCAGACAGCACTTTTTTTTAGTTTAATGCGACGACAATTTTAAAAGATAAAGTGTTTTATCTATTAAAAAAATCAAAGTTTAAAGTTACGCTCGCAACGGACAAACTCACTAAAAGTTATCGTCCTTGCCACATTTCATTTTACACACAACTGAATCAGACTATTTCTTATGAGCTACACATAATTAAGCCTGTAATTCATGACGAAGTTGACTGTTACTATTCCTACTGTTGTATCTTCCTTACGTAACGAACGAGCAAAACGCTCACATGAGATAGTAGTCTTGTGTCTAGCACGCTATCGCCCAGGAAACAATACCTCCAGCCAGAGCATTTCCTGTTGCCACACATGAATGATTTTGTCATTACCTCTACATGTAATTCATGTGACCTTCCAAACTGAATTACGTGAATGAATGCGGCAGTTTGCTCGGCAACAACGATAAACAAGCAAAAAAATAGAAAGACTTGGCTACAGATGTCTGCCATCACAGAGCTGTCGTGACAGCTGAGTCTTCCGTGACGTCTTAATGGTGACGACAGCGGCTGAGGGGCGTTTAGAGGGGGCAGCAGACCACACTGACGTGTGACGTCACTTGGCAACCAAGTCTTCTAGTATCCGCTGCAATTAATCATTTATTTTTATCGATCATTTAATAGGTATACATTTTCGGTAAATTAACCATCATTTGGTGCCAAGATGCCCGTGAGGGAGATTTTAATTACGTTCCGGTACTGCCGAAAATGTGCAACTGCGACGCCTAAATGCTATTCTCAAATTTCTGTGTTTCATGCAGCGTTTCCGGGCTACACTTTTCATCATATATTTTCTATGTACCCTGTACAACGATGCGGGATGGCAAACTTCGCTGAACCAGCACAACTTAAATTTTTAATTTTTTACGTACACTGCACATATGTCATTCAATGACTCCCACGCCGATCGCCCACCTATATTTTGCTACGTCACTGGAACGCTGGCACGCGACACACAAACCGTGAAACCAGCATCAGATACTCATAACTACACTGTACAGAGTGTGAGCAAATCTAAAAGTTAATCACAAATGTAGACAGTAGTAATGTAGAAGCTGAATTTCTTTTTCTGCTAGTCTTCCGTCTCCTGCAACCGAGAGAGCTTTGTCGCTGCCTCAGTAACTGATTGTTGCTGCTACCACGAGGATCGGTGTCAATTTTAGCTCTCCCGCGAGTAGTGGCGGTTTTCTGAGATAAACGAAAACGGGAGGAAAATATATATCCAAGTGTTCGTCATCGAAACGATAGTGAATCCCTAATTGGCACAGCGACTTAATTTTTAATATTTAGGAACAGCAGAATCTTGTGTTGCCGCCAATTGCGAGATGCGTGTCCATTCGCACACGTGAATCACACTCCTAGTCGCTGGCAGTTGTACCTTTGTAATGCATTCGGAGTGTGCTGTTTCGCACTCCGCACCTACATGGATAGCCTTCTGCCTCTAGCTGATCTTACCCTACACTCCTGAGAAGGAGGAGATTCTTGAGTAAATCTTCCGGAAAACACGTATACTAATCGTCAAAAAATACCGTCGAAACATATTTGTCCAAGCCAATTACCGCATGTTTTATTATGCTCACTTGCGTGACGTGCGTTGTGCGGAGTATGCGTAGCGATAAGGGACGGAGCTCCACGGTTTTGTAGACGTATGATGGCTAGAAAAATTCCTCTCAAGGCGAAACGTTAAGCACGTACACAGGATTAGCAGATATGTAGTCACCACCCATCGATTGTCAAGACAAAATAAAGAAGTTGACAGCGTCGTGTGTTTCGTATCGACGCGGATTATAATCGCAGTGTCAGAACGTGTTTTACTTCGTACAATGTGTCTAAACGTTGTCCTTCCGTTTCTACAGATTGCGTTCGTATCTGGTAACGGATAAGATAAAAGATCTATCGTCGGCTTTTACACATTGCATATGTGAAGACGAGAACCGCAGTGAAGGTCACAACTAATTTACTGGAAAGGCGATAAAAACAAAAAATCTTCTGTCCGCGATATTACTCTGTCATGTCGCCGGAGAGCAATGATCGCGAGAACGAAAGTCACCAAGGCTTTATTTTACGGAGCCTGACTGCGTTATACGCTGCTCTTTGGCGCATGCGGACACACACCACTTTTGAAAATGGTTCAAATGGCTCTGAGCACTATGGGACTCAACTGCTGAGGTCATAAGTCCCCTAGAACTTAGAACTACTTAAACCTAACTAACCTAAGGACATCACACACATCCATGCCCGAGGCAGGATTCGAACCTGCGACCGTAGCGGTCGCGCGGTTCCAGACTGTAGCGCCTAGAACCGCTCGGCCACTTCGGCGTGTGTTTGAGACGGTCTGCAAGCACTTGTATAGTAAGCAGTGCTGATAATTCACTGCCGTCCACCCAGCCCGGGAAACGCATAATAAGCAGATGTAGACACCTAATTTGGAAAGTGTACGCACATTCTGTGCCCATTGCGCCAGGCCTCGTTGCGTGGTACACAACCGTGACGTCACAACAGGGACACACTCGCCCTGTTTATTACGGCCGACCCTGCAGCGCCACACGTGCAGCCGCTGCCATCGGCAGAGCTCGGCCTTACAGTCTTCTCACTAAGACGATGCGTTTAGTATTGCGAAAGATTTGTCCTGTTATTAAGTTTTAGCGTTTGAATGGTGTACTGTTTGTTCTGCTACTGCTTCAATATGTTATCAAAACAAATAAATGCCGTACATCTAATCGATCGTTCTGCTACTGGCCACAGCAGCACATCGCGTCGCCCGCCATTCACGAGATGCGCGTCCGTTCCAGCATGCGAATCACACGCCTAGCCGCGGGCCAGCTGCTCCATTTTAAAGCATTCGAACAGTGCTGTCTCGCAGTCCGCACATTCATGGCTGGCCTTCTGTCACAGCTGCCTCCAGCTGATGCTGTCCCAAATTTCTGAGGAGGAGGAGGAGGAGGAGGAGGAGGTTGTGTCAGAAAATCTTCCAGAAAACAAGTATAGAAATCGTCAAAAAACACCGTCGTAACATTTTTATCCGGGTCAGTTAATGCATCAGATTCTGTTTTATTGCGCTCACCTGGATAACACGCTTTGTGTGTTAAGAGTACTTACGTATTTACGCTCCAAGGTTATGAAGACTTGTAACGGCTAGAAAGATTCGTCTTGAGTCACGGCCAAGTCTTAATCATATACGCATTATCAGCGTCTATTTTGTCAACAGACATCGATTGTGAACATGTATAAAAAATTGTCGACAATGTCATCATCTTTGTGCCGATGCGGAATGTAAACGCAGAGAGTCCAGCAGTTGCTTCTCTGTGTCGACAGATTCCATTCGTAACTGGAATCAGATTAAAATATATCTACCCAGAACCTTTACACACTGCACCTGTGAGGACAAAGGACATGTTCAAGTCAAACAGTAATTCACTTAGAAGGCGGCAGAAAATTAAAACAAAAAAACTTGTCTCATCCATATTCTTCTGTCCTGTTGCTGGGCAGAGCCGGTCGCGAGAACCAACGCCACAAGAGCTTTGTTCACGGTGCCTGAATGCGTTACAAGCTGCACGCCGGCCTCTGCAAAATTTTGGACACAAACCGTGTTCCGTACCTTCGGCCAATCTCGAAACTCTGCCGTAGTGTCCTATTGTTATCACGTAAAACTAAAGTTATTATATATTGATTGTCTCTTATTAAACGTGCTATCACTCGTGTTTCAATAGTCGACATCGCAAAGTTGTCCCACGAGCCAGTGCGATTTGTATGTCTACGTACTCTTTCTAAATGATTGCCCAGTATGGGACAAGGACATCTGCGGGAAATTCGTTATGATACAATTATTATCTAGTATTCGAATCTCTGATTTGTCGGTTATATACATATTTGGGGAGGTGTATGCGGCCTTCAAATCGTTTTGTGAGTGACAGTAAAATAGTAGGACTGTTAATACATTCTACATCTGCGATATCGATGCTGGATGTGTCCCTACAACCACAGCCGCCTCTCGCTTAGTGGCACAGCCTCCGGCTCACAACAGTGGATGGTGACAAAAACGTCCCATAACCCTGCGTACAGCGGTGTGAATGTGAATTTACTCCAAATCTTCTGCCCACATCCAAACGCCTAATCTTTTCAGGTGCAAAACGCTTCCACCAGTGCCCACCTCGTATTTCTTTCGACAACGAGCGTAATTCCGGTGTATTAATAAAGCAGCCACGAACGCTTTAATGGGCCTAGATAAGACTTTTGAACATCCCTTTACGTGTGATCTGCTCCTCACACTTCTGCACCTTATATTTTCACTGGCGTCCGTAAGGAATTCGTACTCTACATTACATGTTGATGTCTTCCTTTCACAATACGGAAACACCGCCAAGTTTGTTTCATCGTCGACAGTTGCTCAGCGGAGACCATGGGTGTGAAACGTATGAACCTTGGAACGCACCGCAGACGTTCGTTCCGGCTAGTGGAATCTATTAAGGTCTCACATGTAACCACCACAACAGAAAATTGGTTTCCGAAATTTTGGTCATCTAATTGTTGTGTCCCGCGTAGTCGATGTCTCTGCCGCGCCTTTCATCTTGACTGCTCAGTACAAACATGGAAACTCGCGGCATTCAGTATTGTCAAAACAGTTAATAAGTAGAATAGTGTTTACCTCTGGTCAGGAGAAGGAATAGGGGCTACTTGGTTGCATAGTGTCGTTGATACGAGTATTTATCAAAAAAAAAAAAAAAAAGAGAGAGAGAAATTAATTTCACCGTATTCTCTGAATCATCACTTCCACATCATAGACACTATAAATTTATTTCGTCTTCATTCACGACGATAGTTCCAATGTCATAGACCCAGTTAGGTGTTTTGTTTAATTTTGAACGCTTTGGCAACTGACCAACGGTGCATGCTTTCACTAATACCGATTCTGTGGGGTCTCATACGTTGCTCGATAATAGCGTGACAGACACACTTGTCACGATATTTGTGCGGTTACCGCTCTACTAGAGAACTTTTTGTAATCAGAAAACATATTACACGACTAATTCCGTAGTGCCTCGTTATACGTGTCACATTTCCTTTTACATAGTTACTGTCTACTGAACTCTATAGTTACAAATCGCTACCGACACATTCTGACATTTTGCCGTTGTTAGCACATCCTACGAACGATTAAGTGTACTGGACTCCTGAGAATTCGAACAACATGCTGTAACGCATCGTCTGGCATATACAGGGCGGAAAAACTATTTGACCAAAAGCGTAGTGATGAACGAGAGACTGTTCAATACGGTGATATTAATTTCTTTTTGTATCTGTATATGTACCTAAAACATATGGGCAATGACCTAAGGTACCACGCAGACGTCGGCGAGAATTCAATATTTGCTGTGATTTTCCACGTAGCCTATTTACTGAGCAGGCAAGGTGAACGGTACGACAGATTCGACGTTTACACCGAACACAACATTCAGAAGGCGAAAATTTCGGAAACCGTTTTTCTCTACTTATGTTTACATATTAAACCTTGACAGGTTTTGCTAGTCCTTATTACGAGATTCATAATTTTTACGTGTATCGTCTCTGCAATGCAACTGTCCTTGGTACAGCGAACTTATCGGTGTTTTCCTAATATGGAGAGGAGACATTAACAATTATTGGAGGGTATGGATTTCTTACGTACGCCAGTGAAAATATAAGGAAGAGGGGAAGGAGGAGATTGCACGTAATGAGATGGTCAAAAGTACTATCCACGTCCGTTAAAGTGTTGGAAGGTGCTATATTGAGCGTCCAAAGTTAAGCTTACTGGTGCATTAAGTGCAGATATAAGTTGCGCAGCTATTTGTTTTGCGGCTTTGTGGTATAGACTATTCAAACACGATGGAGAATGGACGGCATACTTGACAAGAGGTTACAAAAATCATAACTCTACGTGTTTCCACATTGTCAACAAGCCAAGTACGGGCCTGTTTTTATATACGACCGGAATGTGCAGGAGACCACAGCACCATATCGGGAAAGAAGACGTCACAGCGATGTAAACATATCGTCCACCCGGCTCAAGCGATCCTTTTGCTGAATCAGGAGACAGAGCGATTAATAATTATATAGTTGGTAGCTGTAACCAGGAGAGCTAAGACCAGGCGGAAAGATGTCCGCCGTTTGCGTTTTCAAGGTGTATTAGGCGTAAACTAGAGCAAAAATGGAAAAAAATGCTTCTTTAGTAGGGTCACTCGATTACAGGGTTGGCGCGTTTGTCAGGGCAGGATCGCTCGTAATGAGTGAGTCGCGAGTGTCGATGTTATGACGTCACGATAGTGTCAGCGATAGACGCCCACCCGAGATCTCAATATATGTAACACCACTGAAGCGAAGGGAACAGTTGATTCTGGGAAGCCCGCCATATTTCCAACATTTTCCCTCGTTTGATACTTGCCTAATCTGAGCGTAATATTTCGCTAAGCGTTGTACGGAAAACTATTTGGAGCACTGTTAAAACGAAATATCGAGGAATACACAGATTCCTTTCTATAAGAAAAGGGCTTTACTTTTTCTGTCATCATAGAGGCCGCACAGATCAGATTTCGCAAACATGATTTCAACCTGTACAGCGGCTGTTCTGCAGAGCACTTCGTCGAATCATCTGCTTCCCGACTTTGGGGAACAGCGTGGCAGACGTCGACACCTTGTCTGGCAGCACGGCGATAGTGATGCGGAGATGAAAAAAAAAGGCGATGGACCTATCTGAATTAATCCTGAAGTGCTACTAAAGTTCATCTCGACAAGAGCACGGACCTGGCACAAGAAACACGAGACGACGCCGCCACTCGGCTGATAACCCGAGGAGAGTTCGTCGAGTGACCCCTCGGTTTCCGGGCGCGCGCCCCTCCGCCAGGCCCACCAGACTCAACTGTCTCAGCAAGCTGGAGAGAGCCTTTAATCTCCCCTGCACAGCCGACACAGCTGTAAGACTAGGCGACAGTGGTAAATGGGAGAATGGCGATGTTGAACAGCTGAAAAACTTTTTTTTTGTCGTAGCCCCTTTCATGGTTTCAGACCACTCTTTCTCACTTCTCTTTCGCGCTGCATCCGTCATTTCCTCACTGACGCAAAATTTCCGCTCTAGTTTCCTGTTGCACTTTCTCGGGCCCGCTCTTTGGCCGGCTTGTGTCCTGATTCATTCACAGGACTGCAGAGTTTTACTTCTGATCATTCCAAGATGAGGTGCCACTCCCCCTTGCGCAGTACTCATTTATGCCCTTATTTATCTAAGATTGCTGTAATTTTTCAGGGAATCCAGCGTAACTGGACTGTCTGTGCATATTTCTCGTGAGTCGTCCTGAGCTTCTGTGCCTATATCTGGAACAAGCAGCATTTTCTAAAATATATTTTCCAGTTCCTAAAATTATTCTCTGTTCCATGGCTCGAAATGCCTCGATAATGCCCACGCGTAGCTCATACATGTGAACAGTCACAGTTACTTTCATCATTTCCACCGGAGGATAGCGATGGATTTGCAGGTATGTGTGCAAACTGAGGAAGTAACTTAATGAACCATGATCGCTGCACCTCAGAACTCTGACGATGCTGAAATGACGGTCGAGTGGAGGATGCTTAAACTTTGCTATCAGCACACGAGTAACTGGCCTTTTCCACTACTATAGACATATTCGTAAGGTACAAAGAACGAAATACAAAAGGACTGACACGTCAAAAAGAGTGAGAGGTAAACTATTTAGTGCTCGTTCCACAGTATCGAACGTGAAAAAGTGCTCATAGCTCATAAGGTATGCATTTTAGAACTTAGTTCACTGGACCGTTTCTCTCTCTGATCGCCCTTTATAGAAGTGTCCTTCTTATTCTACTGAACTGGATAATGCGCTGTATTGCAGTATCAGTAGCTTCAGAGACATTTAAGCTTGCCTCTCCATTACTTAGTACTTACGTATTCCACTTTCTTCCGTATCGTTTCTTCCTGACTAATGTTTCAAACTCAGTCTACTCTTCACCACTATTAAATTGTGAGCTGAGTCTATAACTACTCCCTGGGTATGCGTTACAATCCAAAACCTGATTTCGGAACCTCTGCCTGACTATAACGTAATGTAACTGGAATCCTCCTGTATCTCTCGGCCAGCATGCTCTCCAGACATAAGCCCTATCGAACATGGCTGGGACAGATTGAAAAGGGCTGTTAATGTGCGACGTGACACACCAACCACTCTGAGGGATCTACGCCGAATCGCCGTTGAGGAGTGGGACAATCTAGACCAACAGCGCCTTGATGAACTTGTGGACAGCATGCCACGATGAATACAGGCATGCAACATTGCAAGAGGACGTGCTACTGCGTATTAGAGATACCGTTGTGCACAGCAATCTAGACCACCACCTCTGAAGGTCTCGCTGTATGGTGGAACAATATGCAATGTGTGGTTTTCATGACCAATAAAAAGAGCGGAAATGATGTTTACCGAGTCTATTCCAGGTTTCTGTACCGGTTCTGGATCTCTCGGAACCGATGTGATGTAATACATTTTGATGTGTGTTTCTACAGGCAGATAGGATTTGCAAACCTTTTTAGCATCAAATGCTAAGCATTGTCCTAAGAGAAAGCCTGAAAGTAGTACTATTGGACCTGCTCTTACAAAGTCAATACCGTCTTCAGTTGCTCATATCTCTGTTTTAAGTATGTGGGTATTTGCAAGTAACTTGAACCCTTCTTAAGCTGTTTTAAATGTGTGTTTATATCGTCGAAATTTTTTGACACTGTACCATACTGGCTCTATTCACTCAATGAGTGAATATATTTACTGTATGTATGATTGAGGGTTTGCAGAATAGTATGACGTATTTATCATATCTGTAAATATCTTGCATAATATTTGTTTTGCACTGGTGCTCTTTCAATGAAAGACAAATACACATTTTAAATAACTTTGTTTATTAACGTTTTATACATGCACAAAATAAAAAAACAATTGTTGACTCATTTCTTAATATTCGCTCTGTCTTATATCCCTACATTATTCTTTAAATAACTGGTTTTTTTATGCTATAAATTCTGCTTCCATTGTGTTCAATGCAACAGGAGCGACGTCGTATCTCCGTCGTCTGTCTGTAAACCAGGCTGTACAGTTTCAATGTTTATAGGATTATAGTAGCAGCCCTTGGTGCTGCAACCATACATATGTTTACATATTGTTGTAAATCATCTTGTATGCAACATTCACTTACATAACATACAACATCGTTTAGTAACGCTTTCACATATACTTGCCACCGTATTTGTCTGTTGCAATCCGTAGTGCACTGCATAACCAATACAACTACACGACACTTTTATACAGGTCGATGATGGTTGCCTTATTGCTACAGATGTTCATGTGAAGAGGAAGTTGAAAAGGATCGTAGTCTGTTGTCATCAACTTCTCAGTGTGCTTCATCGGCTAACAATGCTCCCCCTAACTCGTATCTGTAAATTGTGTTTTACATTACGACGGACATCCTCAGCTTCTACTATAACTTCACACTCACGATCTCATGCTAATCCTACATATACATGTTTTGAACCATAAGCTAACATGTATGTACTGGTAAATAGTAGCATTCTGAAATGAACTGATAATATCATAGAGCTGTATGGTTTATATACCTCTCTGCAGTATAGATGGACCTCGAAATCCCAAGACTTAATGCAATAACATGCAAAAAATTATATAGCACGACGACAGGGCAGTTAAACACACTTTCTAAGCAGTGGAGACATAGTGAAAATGACACTGTGCCGCGACTCTCGTCGGTAAGTACTATTTCAGTATCCACAGTCCAGTTCACTTCAGGATACAGAGACCAAGACCATGGGAGAAGCATAACTGATTAATCATATGTAATTATTTGATGAAATTATGACATACACCTCAGGATCCAGAAGACAGCCCCTGGGTAATTACATATCCTGATGATTAAGCATGTAAATAATCGAATCAGCACATGTGAGGGTAAAGAGATCTCTGGAATTAGGGACGATTTGATCATGTGACGTCACAGCAGCGGGCAGGACGTGCAGCTGCCTCAAGCATGTTGCAACATGTGACCCTGTTTCTGTTATCATAATACTGAGGCCATTGAAACTGGAATATTTAGAAAGCGACATTGAATTGTCTGTAAAAAGAGCACTCACCCCCATGCTTGAGATAAGCACATCAGCCTTCTCCACTGCTAATCCATTTCAAGATCCTCTACTGATGTCTGGGGAGATCGAATCCTGTCTTCATGAATGGGTCCTTGACTAGATGCTTGTTGACTATTGGTGACGGATTCCACTGAATTTCCCGTAAATGGTTGACAATCAAAGAGAACACAACGAGGTTTTCTGCTGTGCATGATGAGGGTTTCCTTGATTTCAAGTGTTGATGTTCTGCCTGTGGAGCATCTCGATGACTGGCCAGCTGAGGATTCTTCAGAATGTTCTTCCAGACCTTTAGGAGAGCTGGTTTCTTAGAGCTGGGGGTGGGGATGATGCTGAGAATAGGAAGTCTTAGAGCGATTGTACTCTGAATACATTCCATAATACCTGATTCAGTTGGACATCTATCTTCTTAGTATGAGCCACTATTGATCCTGGTCGAACAGTAATCTTCAGCAACAGAGCACCTATGATAGGGTTAGAGCTATGGATCTCAAAACACGAGCATTAGCTCCCCATAAGATACCCACCAAATTTTTGAAGACTGTTCTTTCTCGTTTTGACTTTAGGTGGCTACTTGTAAGTCAAGAGTTCTGTCTAGCGCTGTTCCTATGTATTATGGTGTAATGCAGTACAACGAGACCTGGTCTCTGAATCTGTCTTCTGGTGAGCACTCTGACTGTCTTCTGCATAGATGTGATGTAGATACAATTATTTTCTGTGGATTTAGGTGGAGCCACTATTTCTTGATGTATACATCTAAGACTTACATATCAGTGGATAAAGAGGTTTCAGCATCATAAACGTTGAGACTCTGGGCCCACCAAGCAAATGTCATCAGTATAAATCAATTTTTTTGAAGACTTTTGGTAAGCTGTGCATGTACAGACCAAAGAGGTAGTGGACTCAGAATAGACATTTGAAGTAAACTATCATTTTGGTTTAATTACCTCTGCATCTGTCATTGTGAGAATGGATATGAAATGCTCTATTGTTTAGCATGTTGTTAAGTAAGTCCTTAAATTTACGACACAATCGTGAATTTCTAAAGAAGTGCTTTTCACCAAGCAGTGTCGAGAACAGCTGATAGGGCCAAAAAGGCAGCTACACTTACTAATTTCTGCTCATACTCATTTCCGATATAAGTAACTAGAGAGAGTGTCTCTTCCTTAAATTACTTTCGCTTCTTAAGCTGGGCTAGCGCCTTTATTCTTAACGAAAGTGTGTGTTTCGATTGTTACTATATGTTGAGAGTTGCACTCTGTATCTTCGTTGGTGTAACCAATAGTCTATGGAAAATGTGGTTCATTAGTCAGCATGGTATTGTTTTCATCATTTCTATTTGCTTAATTCTTTAATATCTGAAAACAGTTTACTATTCACATTCACCCGATGGGTACTTTCCAATTACTTACACAGTTCCAAGATATGGTATTAGATGATGGCGTTCAAGCCTACAGAATTCATAGCCACATTGCATTTACCATGATTGGCATATCATCACGCAATACTACGTAACTTTCTTAAATTTGGTTAAATCTAAGGCAATTCCCTGTTTATTGTTTCTTTTACAAGCTAACAATAGTTGATTGGCAACCAAAACATGTAATGAATGGTAAAGCAATGTGTTTTTGCGATCAAGAAAATTAAAAGGTTTCGTAATTAAGTTTTAATGTTTTACAAATACATAAGATCACTCATCTGCAGCACCTGATCTTAATAACATGACATTAATGTCAAGATCATTCGTCGACTACTTCAGACTGACTTTGTTAAAGAACGTCTGTTTCTGAGTAGCTGATCCCAATTACAGTCGCTGTTGACAGGGGAGAGGTGAAAATGAAAATATTTAAGTTTGGTACAAGCAACAATGTGCCCCAGCAAACGTGTTACTCTTTGAACGGATATGCGCTTAATGGATGTAGTGACGGTGTTCATCTTTAATCTGAGGCTGTTATTTGGTTTGGACACAGCGTGTAATCCTGGCGGATTGGAGGACGATGTTACTCTTACAGCTGAGTCCTGGCATTCGCCTTATGAGTGGGGTTAAAACCTTCCTTTAAAAAAGCATCACCTGCGATTGTTTTGTCGATCGTTACGGCATTTTGTGTCCTGTTACATTGTACTAGTAGTCTTTAAGACTAATGCTTAGGAACTAATCTCTAGTATGATACGAAGGATTTGCAAGATAACTTTGTAAGTCAGAGGTAAGTGCTATGTTATGTGGGAGAAACTGCTGTCTGAATGGTGTAGTGATCTATGTATAGTCAATAGCATAGCTACATCATATTTAGAATTTCTGCTGTCATGACATTACATAGGTTTTGTGTTTTTGCTAATGTAGTTATGTCAGATATATATCTTACTGAATGTAATATTACAGATAGGGAAGTTGGTCATGGATGTAAATGAGGTGGGAGATGTAAGTACGAGATCAAATTTGACAGTGTTCTGAAATATCTAAGTCGAAACGAGGCCCAGGGAGTAAACAGTCTTCTGGCAGGATTACAGGCAGCCTCGGGAGAGCCGGCCATGGCGGAGCTCTCCGACCTGTTGTGCCCGGCGTATGAGACAGGCGAAGCACCCCACAGACCTTAAGAAGAATGTAAAGTTATCAGTTCCAAAGAAAAGCAGTTGCTGGTAGGTGTGAAAATTACTAAAGTATCGGTTTAACAACTCGTCGTTGTAAAATACTAACACAGATTCTTTACAGAAGAATGAGAAAACTGGTAGACGCCGACCTCAGGGAAGATAAGTTTGGATTCCCGAGAAACGTGGGGAACATGCGAGGCGCAACCTGACCAAATGGAGGGGCGGTTGGTAGGACACGTTCCGAGACGTTCGACAGGTAACCAATTTAGTTTTGAAGTGAAGTGTGGAGGGTAAAAATCGTAGAGGAAGACCAGGTGGTGAATACAGTAAGGAGATTGGGATGGATGTGGGCTGCAGTATGTACTTGGAGATGAAGAGGCCTGCAAGTTATACAGTAGAATGGAGAGCTATTTTTAAAACCAGTCTTCACACTGAGGGGGCGCAACAACATCTCTCTGTGTTATAACATCTTATTTTCCAGTTGGCGTATTTCTTCATTGTTTATAACTGACTGTCAGAGTACCTCTGAAGATGACGTGAGGAATACATATTTATTTAAAGTGGGGATAGTTGAAGATCACAGGTTGCTGATGAAGAATAGATTTCGTGGATCCACTGTATTTTAATGTACTCGACTTGCTTAGCGATGATTCCTGCTTGTTTGTGAAGGGGCTGACCTGCTCGTTAATTCTGCCGCATGTCGGGGGCCCTGACAACAGTACGCAGTGTCGTCTGTGTACAGGGCTCTTCTTTCGATCCTCGACCCTTAGCGATGTCAGCCGTGTTGTTGGTGTGTAGCAGTGGAGACGTGGACTGTCCCACGTGGCGTCTCTGCGACTGGCATAATACTTGTCCAATGGTGATCACCAAGCAGCGCTTGTACTTACCTGTTTCCAGCAACGTTTTTAGTAAACTGCACACTTTGGCATGCGAAGTTCAAAAGTAACGTTTCAAAGAGCAGTCCAGCATGCCACAACCAATGGAAGGCGCGTTCGCCGTCCACGAGAAAGCGTGCCGGCGTCGCGCCCGCCGTGTTGCGTTCAGCCTGCGTCGCTCTGCTGCTCAGTCCTGGGACCGGGTCGCCTGTGCTGTGGTTGCCGCTGAACCCGGCTTGTTCTTGTGCCATTATGTTGCTCTATTCCTTGAACAATTTTGGTCTGTCTCGAAAGCTTTCCCTGTCACTGAGAGCACGGTAACCTATAATTTGGTGTTGTTTTTTGGTCTTTCGGGTTGGGAAATCATCTTGATTTTAGCTTGCTTCTATTTTACAGAGACTATTTTCAGTTTAATGGCCGCGATGAAGAAACGTCTGATGTGTTTGAGGCAGGTGTCCTTGTGAAAGGAGTGATTTATTTTGTTATCTTCCAGTGCCTCCAGTCTCTGAGCTGCTTTCTTTCCATTTCATATTCGTCAATCTTATAAAGTAGTGGATGTTAAGCGGTTGCATTCGGATTTTCGAATATTATTTCCTTGTCGGTTTCATCGAATTTTGGATACCACGGATGACCGTGAATGTTTTTGTAGCACTTTGAGGAACTTTTTTGAGGTCGTCAGTAATCAATGACATTCTCATCTGCTATTAAGGATGGTTGTTCGCAAATGGTGTGCTATGACCTGTTGGAACTTTTTTCCAAAAACTACTTCTATTGTGGGACCTAATTCTTGTGATTACCCCCGCGCATCATTTGGTGGGTTTCTCTTCTTATTAGGTCACTGAAAACGTTGAAGCCAATCGTAGCATATCCATTTGGTTAGTGCCGTATGGTCTACAGAATTTCCCTACTGTTTTAATTTTGTTTCTTATGTACGTCAGGAGTCTTAAGGAGTGGTTTGAATAGTTGATTGGGTTAGGTTTTGTGTTAAAACGTATCAATCTGATTTTTTCGACTATCCGATTTCGTGAGTTTATGATCGTTTTAAGTTTTTTCCTAGTTTTTGTGATTCACAGCATAATAAATGATAGGTATTCGTTAGCTATGCAGTCGCCAAATTCAGTGTAGCTTCAGAATCTGGGTAGCTATGTTTGTACGTAGTATATGTCCTAAGATAGAAGTGCCATAGTGATTTGATAAAAGGCGGCGAGTGATTTCTGAGTCTAGCGTGATTCAAAATGGCTACAACAAGTTTAATATCTTTCTTGTTCAATTTTTTCAGCAAATATCGCAGATCTAACACTGAGTCTCCTGTTCCTTTACCTGGGCACAATGAGGGTATATAATTATCGAGATCAGTTGGCAGTTCCTCGCCAGGATACATCGTTGTGGTGTTTTATACGAAAGACTATGAAGCATCTATCTCAGCTTCTACTACTAGTTGGCAGTTCCTCGCCAGGATACATCGTTGTGGTGTTTTTATACGAAAGGACTATGAAGCATCTATCTCAGCTTCTACTACGGTCTGGTTTTGCGTGGACAGATACAGTTATCTAGATTGATTTTCTCTACCTGCTCATGAGGTACGTGCTGCGACTATAATACCAACTTCTTTTTTCTCTTACTATGCCTTTAGGGAGTTTGTTTTTAGAGCAGAAACCCAGTGTGTTTGACAATGCAGATAGTGGCAATATCTTTCTTAGGGCTTGAATGTGAAGGTTAATTCTTGTTTCCTGGTGTCTCAGGCCAGGTTGGGCATTGGCCCTCCTTGTCTATCAATACGGCGATATAGACGTGGATCCGTGTTCGCCAAAGAACGTAGTAGGAGCTTTTTAGAAGCTGCTGTTATTGTTTCCCTTCTTACAAATATCAGGTTGTGAAGGGCTGTAGTGAAGACTCAGAGTATGTTTTTCCGTTTTGATTGTTTTCGTGACATTCTTGGACGAAGGACCGTGATAGTTTCATCAATGCGCTTAATGTATTCAGTTTTGTCTGCTGAGACAGGCTGTTTTGGTCTTTCTTTGCAACTCTCATCACTATTAACGTTATCAGTGTTGGAGCTCCTGCATTTTGGTGCTTCTTGTTTCGGGTCTATTTTTGCCATTAAAAATTCGATGTGCTCGACTCTGTTCTTCACATTTCTCTTTATATCGCAGCTTTTCGTGGCTTATTGGAAAGTGTTGCAATATGGACGTAGCTGTTATTG